>NW_027485231.1:0-46768 GCF_050908995.1 Andrena cerasifolii | reverse complement strand
TTAGTATACCTCTTTCCACTTCATTTTCTCCTAATATATTGGCCAAAATCTGGCGAAAATTTTCAGAATGCACAGAATTGGGCTTTGTAACAGGAGAACATGCCGTCGAAAGAGATGGAACAAAGTAACGTCTCCGGAGAGCAACGCAAAGAGCGAGAAGTGGCGCAGATGCTTCGAGACAGTGACTGTTTAACGAAGAGACGCAGAATTTTCGAACGCCTCTTGAAAGGCCTGCGCCTCTGATTTGCAACTTTAAGGCGATGCCTATGAAGCTGAAATTTAGTATACCTCTTTCGACTTCATGTTCTCCTGATATATTGGCCAAAATCTGGCGAAAATTTTCAGAATGCACAAAATTGGGCTTTGTAACAGGAGAACATGCCGTCGAAAATGATGGCACAAAGTAACGTCTCCGGAGAGCAAATCAAAGAGCGAGAAGTGGCGCAGATGTTTCGAGACAGTGACTGTTTAACGAAGACACGCAGAATTTTCGAACGCCTCTTGAAAGGCCTGCGCCTCCGATTTGCAACTTTAAGGCGATGCCTTTGAATCTGAAATTTAGTATACCTCTTTCCACTTCATGTTCTCATGATATATTGGCCAAAATCTGGCGAAAATTTTCAGAACGCACAAAATTGCGCTTTGTAACAGGAGAACATGCCGTCGAAAGGGATGGCACAAAGTAACGTCTCCGGAGAGCAAATCAGTGCGCGAGAAGTGGGGCAGAAGTTTCGAGACAGTGACTGTTTAACGAAGACACGCAGAATTTTCGAACGCCTCTTGAAAGGCCTGCGCCTCCGATTTGCAACTTTAAGGCGATGCCTTTGAATCTGAAATTTAGTATACCTCTTTCCACTTCATTTTCTCCTGATATATTGGCCAAAATCTGGCGAAAATTTCGAGAATACACAAAATTGGGCTTCGTAACAGGAGAATATGCCGTCGAAAGAGATGGAACAAAGTAATGTCTCCGGAGAGCAAATCAAAGAGCGAGAAGTGGCGCAGGTGTTTCGAGACAGGGACTGTTTCACGAAGAGACGCACAATTTTCGAAAGCCTCTTGAAAGGCCTGCGCCTCTTATTTGCAACTTTAAGGCGATGCCTTTGAAGCTAAAATTTAGTATACCTCTTTCCACTTCATTTTATCCTGATATATTGGCCAAAATCAGGCGAAAATTTTCAGAATGCACAAAATTGGGCTTTGTAATAGGAGAACATGCAGTCGAAAGAGATGGCACAAAGTAACGTCTCCGGAGAGCAAATCAAAGAGCGAGATGTGGCGCAGATGTTTCGAGACAGTGACTGATTAACGAAGAGACGCAGAATTTTCGAACGCCACTTGAAAGGCCTGCGCCTCTTATTTGCAACTTTAAGGCGATGCCATTGAAGCTGAAATTTAGTATACCTCTTTCCACTTCATTTTCTCCTAATATATTGGCCAAAATCTGGCGAAAATTTTCAGAATGCACAGAATTGGGCTTTGTAACAAGAGAACATGCCGTCGAAAGAGATGGAACAAAGTAACGTCTCCGGAGAGCAACGCAAAGAGCGAGAAGTGGCGCAGATGCTTCGAGACAGTGACTGTTTAACGAAGAGACGCAGAATTTTCGAACGCCTCTTGAAAGGCCTGCGCCTCTGATTTGCAACTTTAAGGCGATGCCTATGAAGCTGAAATTTAGTATACCTCTTTCGACTTCATGTTCTCCTGATATATTGGCCAAAATCTGGCGAAAATTTTCAGAATGCACAAAATTGGGCTTTGTAACAGGAGAACATGCCGTCGAAAATGATGGCACAATGTAACGTCTCCGGAGAGCAAATCAAAGAGCGAGAAGTGGCGCAGATGTTTCGAGACAGTGACTGTTTAACGAAGACACGCAGAATTTTCGAACTCCTCTTGAAAGGCCTGCGCCTCCGATTTGCAACTTTAAGGCGATGCCTTTGAAGCTGAAATTTAGTAAACCTCTTTCCACTTCATTTTCTCCTGATATATTGGCCAAAATCTGGCGAAAATTTCGAGAATACACAAAATTGTGCTTTGTAACAGGACAACATGCCGTCGAAAGAGATGGAACAAAGTAACGTCTCTGGAGAGCAAATCAAAGAGCGAGAAGTGGCGCAGGTGTTTCGAGACAGTGATTGTTTAACAACGAGACGCAGAATTTTCGAACGCCTCTTGAAAGGCCTGCGCCTCATATTTGCAACTTTAAGGCGATGCATTTGAAGCTGAAATTTAGTATACCTCTTTCGACTTCATGTTCTCCTGATATATTGGCCAAAATCTGGCGAAAATTTCGAGAATACACAAAATTGGGCTTTGTAACAGGAGAATATGCCGTCGAAAGAGATGGAACAAAGTAATGTCTCCGGAGAGCAAATCAAAGAGCGAGAAGTGGCGCAGGTGTTTCGATACAGTGACTGTTTCACGAAGAGACGCACAATTTTCGAAAGCCTCTTGAAAGGCCTGCGCCTCTTATTTGCAACTTTAAGGCGATGCCATTGAAGCTGAAATTTAGTATACCCCTTTCCACTTCATCTTCTCCTGATATATTGGCCAAAATCAAACGAAAATTTTCAGAATGCACAAAACTGTGCTTTGTAACAGGACAACATGCCGTCGAAAGAGATGGAACAAAGTAACGTCTCTGGAGAGCAAATCAAAGAGCGAGAAGTGGCGCAGGTGTTTCGAGACAGTGATTGTTTAACAACGAGACGCAGAATATTCGAACGCCTCTTGAAAGGCCTGCGCCTCCGATTTGCAACTTTAAGGCGATGCCTTTGAATCTGAAATTTAGTATACCTCTTTCCACTTCATTTTCTCCTGATATATTGGCCAAAATCTGGCGAAAATTTTCAAAATGCACAAAATTGGGCTTTGTAACAGGACAACATGCCGTCGAAAGAGATGGAACAAAGTAACGTCTCTGGAGAGCAAATCAAAGAGCGAGAAGTGGCGCAGGTGTTTCGAGACAGTGATTGTTTAACAACGAGACGCAGAATTTTCGAACGCCTCTTGAAAGGCCTGCGCCTCATATTTGCAACTTTAAGGCGATGCATTTGAAGCTGAAATTTAGTATACCTCTTTCGACTTCATGTTCTCCAGATATATTGGCCAAAATCTGGCGAAAATTTTCAGAATGCACAAAATTGGGCTTTGTAACAGGAGAACATGCCGTCGAAAATGATGGCACAAAGTAACGTCTCGGAGAGCAAATCAAAGAGCGAGAAGTGGCGCAGATGATTCGAGACAGTGACTGTTTAACGAAGACACGCAGAATTTTCGAACGCCTCTTGAAAGGCCTGCGCCTCCGATTTGCAACTTTAAGGCGATGCCTTTGAAGCTGAAATTTAGTATACCTCTTTCCACTTCATTTTCTCCTGATATATTGGCCAAAATCTGGCGAAAATTTCGAGAATACACAAAACTGTGCTTTGTAACAGGACAACATGCCGTCGAAAGAGATGGAACAAAGTAACGTCTCTGGAGAGCAAATCAAAGAGCGAGAAGTGGCGCAGGTGTTTCGAGACAGTGATTGTTTAACAACGAGACGCAGAATATTCGAACGCCTCTTGAAAGGCCTGCGCCTCCGATTTGCAACTTTAAGGCGATGCCTTTGAATCTGAAATTTAGTATACCTCTTTCCACTTCATTTTCTCCTGATATATTGGCCAAAATCTGGCGAAAATTTTCAAAATGCACAAAATTGGGCTTTGTAACAGGGGAATATGCCGTCGAAAATGATGGCACAATGTAACGTCTCCGGAGAGCAAATCAAAGAGCGAGAAGTGGCGCAGATGTTTCGAGACAGTGACTGTTTAACGAAGACACGCAGAATTTTCGAACGCCTCTTGAAAGGCCTGCGCCTCCGATTTGCAACTTTAAGGCGATGCCTTTGAAGCTGAAATTTAGTAAACCTCTTTCCACTTCATTTTCTCCTGATATATTGGCCAAAATCTGGCGAAAATTTCGAGAATACACAAAATTGTGCTTTGTAACAGGACAACATGCCGTCGAAAGAGATGGAACAAAGTAACGTCTCTGGAGAGCAAATCAAAGAGCGAGAAGTGGCGCAGGTGTTTCGAGACAGTGATTGTTTAACAACGAGACGCAGAATTTTCGAACGCCTCTTGAAAGGCCTGCGCCTCATATTTGCAACTTTAAGGCGATGCATTTGAAGCTGAAATTTAGTATACCTCTTTCCACTTAATTTTCTCCTGATATATTGGCCAAAATCTGGCGAAATTTCGAGAATACACAAAATTGGGCTTTGTAACAGGAGAATATGCCGTCGAAAGAGATGGAACAAAGTAATGTCTCCGGAGAGCAAATCAAAGAGCTAGAAGTGGCGCAGGTGTTTCGAGACAGTGACTGTTTCACGAAGAGACGCACAATTTTCGAAAGCCTCTTGAAAGGCCTGCGCCTCTTATTTGCAACTTAAGGCGATGCCATTGAAGCTGAAATTTAGTATACCTCTTTCCACTTCATTTTCTCCTGATATATTGGCCAAAATCTGGCGAAAATTTTCAGAATGCACAGAATTGGGCTTTGTAACAGGAGAACATGCCGTCGAAAGAGATGGAACAAAGTAACGTCTCCGGAGAGCAACTCAAAGAGCGAGAAGTGGCGCAGATGTTTCGAGACAGTGACTGTTTAACGAAGACACGCAGAATTTTCGAACGCCTCTTGAAAGGCCTGCGCCTCCGATTTGCAACTTTAAGGCGATGCCTTTGAAGCTGAAATTTAGTATACCTCTTTCCACTTCATTTTCTCCTGATATATTGGCCAAAATCTGGCGAAAATTTTCAGAATGCACAGAATTGGGCTTTGTAACAGGAGAACATGCCGTCGAAAGAGATGGAACAAAGTAACGTCTCCGGAGAGCAACTCAAAGAGCGAGAAGTGGCGCAGATGTTTCGAGACAGTGACTGTTTAACGAAGACACGCAGAATTTTCGAACGTCTCTTGAAAGGCCTGCCCCTCTTATTTGCAACTTTAAGGCGATGCCTTTGAAGCTGAAATTTAGTATACCTCTTTCCACTTCATTTTCTCCTGATATATTGGCCAAAATCTGGCGAAAATTTTCAGAATGCACAAAATTGGGCTTTGTAACAGGAGAACATGCCGTCGAAAATGATGGCACAAAGTAACGTCTCCGGAGAGCAAATCAAAGAGCAGGAAGTGGCGCAGATGTTTCAAGACAGTGACTGTTTCACGAAGAGACGCACAATTTTCGAAAGCCTCTTGAAAGCCTGCGCCTCTTATTTGCAACTTTAAGGCGATGCCTTTGAAGCTAAAATTTAGTATACCTCTTTCCACTTCATTTTATCCTGATATATTGGCCAAAATCAGGCGAAAATTTTCAGAATGCACAAAATTGGGCTTTGTAATAGGAGAACATGCAGTCGAAAAGAGATGGCACAAAGTAACGTCTCCGGAGAGCAAATCAAAGAGCGAGATGTGGCGCAGATGTTTCGAGACAGTGACTGATTAACGAAGAGACGCAGAATTTTCGAACGCCACTTGAAAGGCCTGCGCCTCTTATTTGCAACTTTAAGGCGATGCCATTGAAGCTGAAATTAAGTATACCTCTTTCCACTTCATTTTCTCCTAATATATTGGCCAAAAATCTGGCGAAAATTTTCAGAATGCACAGAATTGGGCTTTGTAACAGGAGAACATGCCGTCGAAAGAGATGGAACAAAGTAACGTCTCCGGAGAGCAACGCAAAGAGCGAGAAGTGGCGCAGATGCTTCGAGACAGTGACTGTTTAACGAAGAGACGCAGAATTTTCGAACGCCTCTTGAAAGGCCTGCGCCTCTGATTTGCAACTTTAAGGCGATGCCTATGAAGCTGAAATTTAGTATACCTCTTTCGACTTCATGTTCTCCTGATATATTGGCCAAAATCTGGCGAAAATTTTCAGAATGCACAAAATTGGGCTTTGTAACAGGAGAACATGCCGTCGAAAATGATGGCACAATGTAACGTCTCCGGAGAGCAAATCAAAGAGCGAGAAGTGGCGCAGATGTTTCGAGACAGTGACTGTTTAACGAAGACACGCAGAATTTTCGAACGCCTCTTGAAAGGCCTGCGCCTCCGATTTGCAACTTTAAGGCGATGCCTTTGAAGCTGAAATTTAGTAAACCTCTTTCCACTTCATTTTCTCCTGATATATTGGCCAAAATCTGGCGAAAATTTCGAGAATACACAAAATTGTGCTTTGTAACAGGACAACATGCCGTCGAAAGAGATGGAACAAAGTAACGTCTCTGGAGAGCAAATCAAAGAGCGAGAAGTGGCGCAGGTGTTTCGAGACAGTGATTGTTTAACAACGAGACGCAGAATTTTCGAACGCCTCTTGAAAGGCCTGCGCCTCATATTTGCAACTTTAAGGCGATGCATTTGAAGCTGAAATTTAGTATACCTCTTTCGACTTCATGTTCTCCTGATATATTGGCCAAAATCTGGCGAAAATTTTCAGAATGCACAAAAATTGGGCTTTGTAACAGGAGAACATGCCGTCGAAAATGATGGCACAATGTAACGTCTCCGGAGAGCAAATCAAAGAGCGAGAAGTGGCGCAGATGTTTCGAGACAGTGACTGTTTAACGAAGACACGCAGAATTTTCGAACGCCTCTTGAAAGGCCTGCGCCTCCGATTTGCAACTTTAAGGCGATGCCTTTGAAGCTGAAATTTAGTAAACCTCTTTCCACTTCATTTTCTCCTGATATATTGGCCAAAATCTGGCGAAAATTTCGAGAATACACAAAATTGTGCTTTGTAACAGGACAACATGCCGTCGAAAGAGATGGAACAAAGTAACGTCTCTGGAGAGCAAATCAAAGAGCGAGAAGTGGCGCAGGTGTTTCGAGACAGTGATTGTTTAACAACGAGACGCAGAATTTTCGAACGCCTCTTGAAAGGCCTGCGCCTCATATTTGCAACTTTAAGGCGATGCATTTGAAGCTGAAATTTAGTATACCTCTTTCGACTTCATGTTCTCCTGATATAGTGGCCAAAATCTGGCGAAAATTTTCAGAATGCACAAAATTGGGCTTTGTAACAGGAGAACATGCCGTCGAAAATGATGGCACAATGTAACGTCTCCGGAGAGCAAATCAAAGAGCGAGAAGTGGCGCAGATGTTTCGAGACAGTGACTGTTTAACGAAGACACGCAGAATTTTCGAACGCCTCTTGAAAGGCCTGCGCCTCCGATTTGCAACTTTAAGGCGATGCCTTTGAAGCTGAAATTTAGTAAACCTCTTTCCACTTCATTTTCTCCTGATATATTGGCCAAAATCTGGCGAAAATTTCGAGAATACACAAAATTGTGCTTTGTAACAGGACAACATGCCGTCGAAAGAGATGGAACAAAGTAACGTCTCTGGAGAGCAAATCAAAGAGCGAGAAGTGGCGCAGGTGTTTCGAGACAGTGATTGTTTAACAACGAGACGCAGAATTTTCGAACGCCTCTTGAAAGGCCTGCGCCTCATATTTGCAACTTTAAGGCGATGCATTTGAAGCTGAAATTTAGTATACCTCTTTCGACTTCATGTTCTCCTGATATATTGGCCAAAATCTGGCGAAAATTTTCAGAATGCACAAAATTGGGCTTTGTAACAGGAGAACATGCCGTCGAAAATGATGGCACAAAGTAACGTCTCCGGAGAGCAAATCAAAGAGCGAGAAGTGGCGCAGATGTTTCGAGACAGTGACTGTTTAACGAAGACACGCAGAATTTTCGAACGCCTCTTGAAAGGCCTGCGCCTCCGATTTGCAACTTTAAGGCGATGCCTTTGAAGCTGAAATTTAGTATACCTCTTTCCACTTCATTTTCTCCTGATATATTGGCCAAAATCTGGCGAAAATTTCGAGAATACACAAAACTGTGCTTTGTAACAGGAGAACATGCCGTCGAAAGAGATGGAACAAAGTAACGTCTCCGGAGAGCAACTCAAAGAGCGAGAAGTGGCGCAGATGTTTCGAGACAGTGACTGTTTAACGAAGACACGCAGAATTTTCGAACGCCTCTTGAAAGGCCTGCGCCTCCGATTTGCAACTTTAAGGCGATGCCTTTGAAGCTGAAATTTAGTAAACCTCTTTCCACTTCATTTTCTCCTGATATATTGGCCAAAATCTGGCGAAAATTTTCAGAATGCACAGAATTGGGCTTTGTAACAGGAGAACATGCCGTCGAAAGGGATGGAACAAAGTAACGTCTCCGGAGAGCAACTCAAAGAGCGAGAAGTGGCGCAGATGTTTCGAGACAGTGACTGTTTAACGAAGACACGCAGAATTTTCGAACGCCTCTTGAAAGGCCTGCGCCTCATATTTGCAACTTTAAGGCGATGCATTTGAAGCTGAAATTTAGTATACCTCTTTCGACTTCATGTTCTCCTGATATATTGGCCAAAATCTGGCGAAAATTTCGAGAATACACAAAATTGGGCTTTGTAACAGGAGAACATGCCGTCGAAAGAGATGGAACAAAGTAACGTCTCCGGAGAGCAACGCAAAGAGCGAGAAGTGGCGCAGATGCTTCGAGACAGTGACTGTTTAACGAAGACACGCAGAATTTTCGAACGTCTCTTGAAAGGCCTGCCCCTCTTATTTGCAACTTTAGGGCGATGCCTTTGAAGCTGAAATTTAGTATACCTCTTTCCACTTCATTTTCTCCTGATATATTGGCCAAAATCTGGCGAAAATTTTCAGAATGCACAGAATTGGGCTTTTTTAACAGGAGAACATGCCGTCGAAAGAGATGGCACAAAGTAACGTCTCCGGATGGCAAATCAATGAGCGAAAAGTGGCGCAGATGTTTCGAGACAGTGACTGTTTAACGAAGAGTCGCACAATTTTCGAACGCCTCTTGAAAGGCCTGCGCCTCTGATTTGATACTTTTAAGCGATGCCTTTGAAGCTGAAATTTAGTATACCCCTTTCCACTTCATCTTCTCCTGATATATTGGCCAAAATCAAACGAAAATTTTCAGAATGCACAAAATTGGGCTTTGTAACAGGAGAATATGCCGTCGAAAGAGATGGCACAAAGTAACGTCTCCGGATGGCAAATCAAAGAGCGAGAAGTGGCGCAGATGTTTCGAGACAGTGACTGTTTAACGAAGACACGCAGAATTTTCGAACGCCTCTTGAAAGGCCTGCGCCTCTGATTTGCAACTTTAAGGCGATGCCTATGAAGCTGAAATTTAGTATACCTCTTTCGACTTCATGTTCTCCTGATATATTGGCCAAAATCTGGCGAAAATTTTCAGAATGCACAAAATTGGGCTTTGTAACAGGAGAACATGCCGTCGAAAATGATGGCACAATGTAACGTCTCCGGAGAGCAAATCAAAGAGCGAGAAGTGGCGCAGATGTTTCGAGACAGTGACTGTTTAACGAAGACACGCAGAATTTTCGAACGCCTCTTGAAAGGCCTGCGCCTCCGATTTGCAACTTTAAGGCGATGCCTTTGAAGCTGAAATTTAGTAAACCTCTTTCCACTTCATTTTCTCCTGATATATTGGCCAAAATCTGGCGAAAATTTCGAGAATACACAAAATTGTGCTTTGTAACAGGACAACATGCCGTCGAAAGAGATGGAACAAAGTAACGTCTCTGGAGAGCAAATCAAAGAGCGAGAAGTGGCGCAGGTGTTTCGAGACAGTGATTGTTTAACAACGAGACGCAGAATTTTCGAACGCCTCTTGAAAGTCATGCGCCTCTTATTTGCAAATTTAAGGCGATGTCTTTGAAGCTGAAATCTAGTATTCCTCCTTCCACTTCATGTTCTCCTGATATATTGGCCAAAATCTGGCGAAAATTTCGAGAATACACAAAATTGGGCTTTGTAACAGGAGAATATGCCGTCGAAAGAGATGGAACAAAGTAATGTCTCCGGAGAGCAAATCAAAGAGCGAGAAGTGGCGCAGGTGTTTCGAGACAGTGACTGTTTCACGAAGAGACGCACAATTTTCGAAAGCCTCTTGAAAGGCCTGCGCCTCTTATTTGCAACTTTAAGGCGATGCCTTTGAAGCTAAAATTTAGTATACCTCTTTCCACTTCATTTTATCCTGATATATTGGCCAAAATCAGGCGAAAATTTTCAGAATGCACAAAATTGGGCTTTGTAATAGGAGAACATGCAGTCGAAAGAGATGGCACAAAGTAACGTCTCCGGAGAGCAAATCAAAGAGCGAGATGTGGCGCAGATGTTTCGAGACAGTGACTGATTAACGAAGAGACGCAGAATTTTCGAACGCCACTTGAAAGACCTGCGCCTCTTATTTGCAACTTTAAGGCGATGCCATTGAAGCTGAAATTTAGTATACCTCTTTCCACTTCATTTTCTCCTAATATATTGGCCAAAATCTGGCGAAAATTTTCAGAATGCACAGAATTGGGCTTTGTAACAGGAGAACATGCCGTCGAAAGAGATGGAACAAAGTAACGTCAACGGAGAGCAACGCAAAGAGCGAGAAGTGGCGCAGATGCTTCGAGACAGTGACTGTTTAACGAAGACACGCAGAATTTTCGAACGTCTCTTGAAAGACCTGCCCCTCTTATTTGCAACTTTAGGGCGATGCCTTTGAAGCTGAAATTTAGTATACCTCTTTCCACTTCATTTTCTCCTGATATATTGGCCAAAATCTGGCGAAAATTTTCAGAATGCACAGAATTGGGCTTTTTTAACAGGAGAACATGCCGTCGAAAGAGATGGCACAAAGTAACGTCTCCGGATGGCAAATCAATGAGCGAAAAGTGGCGCAGATGTTTCGAGACAGTGACTGTTTAACGAAGAGTCGCACAATTTTCGAACGCCTCTTGAAAGGCCTGCGCCTCTGATTTGATACTTTTAAGCGATGCCTTTGAAGCTGAAATTTAGTATACCCCTTTCCACTTCATCTTCTCCTGATATATTGGCCAAAATCAAACGAAAATTTTCAGAATGCACAAAATTGGGCTTTGTAACAGGAGAATATGCCGTCGAAAGAGATGGCACAAAGTAACGTCTCCGGATGGCAAATCAAAGAGCGAGAAGTGGCGCAGATGTTTCGAGACAGTGACTGTTTAACGAAGACACGCAGAATTTTCGAACGCCTCTTGAAAGGCCTGCGCCTCTGATTTGCAACTTTAAGGCGATGCCTATGAAGCTGAAATTTAGTATACCCCTTTCGACTTCATGTTCTCCTGATATATTGGCCAAAATCTGGCGAAAATTTTCAGAATGCACAAAATTGGGCTTTGTAACAGGAGAACATGCCGTCGAAAATGATGGCACAATGTAACGTCTCCGGAGAGCAAATCAAAGAGCGAGAAGTGGCGCAGATGTTTCGAGACAGTGACTGTTTAACGAAGACACGCAGAATTTTCGAACGCCTCTTGAAAGGCCTGCGCCTCCGATTTGCAACTTTAAGGCGATGCCTTTGAAGCTGAAATTTAGTAAACCTCTTTCCACTTCATTTTCTCCTGATATATTGGCCAAAATCTGGCGAAAATTTCGAGAATACACAAAATTGTGCTTTGTAACAGGACAACATGCCGTCGAAAGAGATGGAACAAAGTAACGTCTCTGGAGAGCAAATCAAAGAGCGAGAAGTGGCGCAGGTGTTTCGAGACAGTGACTGTTTCACGAAGAGACGCACAATTTTCGAAAGCCTCTTGAAAGGCCTGCGCCTCTTATTTGCAACTTTAAGGCGATGCCTTTGAAGCTAAAATTTAGTATACCTCTTTCCACTTCATTTTATCCTGATATATTGGCCAAAATCAGGCGAAAATTTTCAGAATGCACAAAATTGGGCTTTGTAATAGGAGAACATGCAGTCGAAAGAGATGGCACAAAGTAACGTCTCCGGAGAGCAAATCAAAGAGCGAGATGTGGCGCAGATGTTTCGAGACAGTGACTGATTAACGAAGAGACGCAGAATTTTCGAACGCCACTTGAAAGGCCTGCGCCTCTTATTTGCAACTTTAAGGCGATGCCATTGAAGCTGAAATTTAGTATACCTCTTTCCACTTCATTTTCTCCTAATATATTGGCCAAAATCTGGCGAAAATTTTCAGAATGCACAGAATTGGGCTTTGTAACAGGAGAACATGCCGTCGAAAGAGATGGAACAAAGTAACGTCTCCGGAGAGCAACGCAAAGAGCGAGAAGTGGCGCAGATGCTTCGAGACAGTGACTGTTTAACGAAGACACGCAGAATTTTCGAACGTCTCTTGAAAGGCCTGCCCCTCTTATTTGCAACTTTAGGGCGATGCCTTTGAAGCTGAAATTTAGTATACCTCTTTCCACTTCATTTTCTCCTGATATATTGGCCAAAATCTGGCGAAAATTTTCAGAATGCACAGAATTGGGCTTTTTTAACAGGAGAACATGCCGTCGAAAGAGATGGCACAAAGTAACGTCTCCGGATGGCAAATCAATGAGCGAAAAGTGGCGCAGATGTTTCGAGACAGTGACTGTTTAACGAAGAGTCGCACAATTTTCGAACGCCTCTTGAAAGGCCTGCGCCTCTGATTTGATACTTTTAAGCGATGCCTTTGAAGCTGAAATTTAGTATACCCCTTTCCACTTCATCTTCTCCTGATATATTGGCCAAAATCAAACGAAAATTTTCAGAATGCACAAAATTGGGCTTTGTAACAGGAGAATATGCCGTCGAAAGAGATGGCACAAAGTAACGTCTCCGGATGGCAAATCAAAGAGCGAGAAGTGGCGCAGATGTTTCGAGACAGTGACTGTTTAACGAAGACACGCAGAATTTTCGAACGCCTCTTGAAAGGCCTGCGCCTCTGATTTGCAACTTTAAGGCGATGCCTATGAAGCTGAAATTTAGTATACCTCTTTCGACTTCATGTTCTCCTGATATATTGGCCAAAATCTGGCGAAAATTTTCAGAATGCACAAAATTGGGCTTTGTAACAGGAGAACATGCCGTCGAAAATGATGGCACAATGTAACGTCTCCGGAGAGCAAATCAAAGAGCGAGAAGTGGCGCAGATGTTTCGAGACAGTGACTGTTTAACGAAGACACGCAGAATTTTCGAACGCCTCTTGAAAGGCCTGCGCCTCCGATTTGCAACTTTAAGGCGATGCCTTTGAAGCTGAAATTTAGTAAACCTCTTTCCACTTCATTTTCTCCTGATATATTGGCCAAAATCTGGCGAAAATTTCGAGAATACACAAAATTGTGCTTTGTAACAGGACAACATGCCGTCGAAAGAGATGGAACAAAGTAACGTCTCTGGAGAGCAAATCAAAGAGCGAGAAGTGGCGCAGGTGTTTCGAGACAGTGATTGTTTAACAACGAGACGCAGAATTTTCGAACGCCTCTCGAAAGTCATGCGCCTCTTATTTGCAAATTTAAGGCGATGTCTTTGAAGCTGAAATCTAGTATTCCTCCTTCCACTTCATGTTCTCCTGATATATTGGCCAAAATCTGGCGAAAATTTCGAGAATACACAAAATTGGGCATTGTAACAGGAGAATATGCCGTCGAAAGAGATGGAACAAAGTAATGTCTCCGGAGAGCAAATCAAAGAGCGAGAAGTGGCGCAGGTGTTTCGAGACAGTGACTGTTTCACGAAGAGACGCACAATTTTCGAAAGCCTCTTGAAAGGCCTGCGCCTCTTATTTGCAACTTTAAGGCGATGCCTTTGAAGCTAAAATTTAGTATACCTCTTTCCACTTCATTTTATCCTGATATATTGGCCAAAATCAGGCGAAAATTTTCAGAATGCACAAAATTGGGCTTTGTAATAGGAGAACATGCAGTCGAAAGAGATGGCACAAAGTAACGTCTCCGGAGAGCAAATCAAAGAGCGAGATGTGGCGCAGATGCTTCGAGACAGTGACTGATTAACGAAGAGACGCAGAATTTTCGAACGCCACTTGAAAGGCCTGCGCCTCTTATTTGCAACTTTAAGGCGATGCCATTGAAGCTGAAATTTAGTATACCTCTTTCCACTTCATTTTCTCCTAATATATTGGCCAAAATCTGGCGAAAATTTTCAGAATGCACAGAATTGGGCTTTGTAACAGGAGAACATGCCGTCGAAAGAGATGGAACAAAGTAACGTCAACGGAGAGCAACGCAAAGAGCGAGAAGTGGCGCAGATGCTTCGAGACAGTGACTGTTTAACGAAGACACGCAGAATTTTCGAACGTCTCTTGAAAGACCTGCCCCTCTTATTTGCAACTTTAGGGCGATGCCTTTGAAGCTGAAATTTAGTATACCTCTTTCCACTTCATTTTCTCCTGATATATTGGCCAAAATCTGGCGAAAATTTTCAGAATGCACAGAATTGGGCTTTTTTAACAGGAGAACATGCCGTCGAAAGAGATGGCACAAAGTAACGTCTCCGGATGGCAAATCAATGAGCGAAAAGTGGCGCAGATGTTTCGAGACAGTGACTGTTTAACGAAGAGTCGCACAATTTTCGAACGCCTCTTGAAAGGCCTGCGCCTCTGATTTGATACTTTTAAGCGATGCCTTTGAAGCTGAAATTTAGTATACCCCTTTCCACTTCATCTTCTCCTGATATATTGGCCAAAATCAAACGAAAATTTTCAGAATGCACAAAATTGGGCTTTGTAACAGGAGAATATGCCGTCGAAAGAGATGGCACAAAGTAACGTCTCCGGATGGCAAATCAAAGAGCGAGAAGTGGCGCAGATGTTTCGAGACAGTGACTGTTTAACGAAGACACGCAGAATTTTCGAACGCCTCTTGAAAGGCCTGCGCCTCTGATTTGCAACTTTAAGGCGATGCCTATGAAGCTGAAATTTAGTATACCCCTTTCGACTTCATGTTCTCCTGATATATTGGCCAAAATCTGGCGAAAATTTTCAGAATGCACAAAATTGGGCTTTGTAACAGGAGAACATGCCGTCGAAAATGATGGCACAATGTAACGTCTCCGGAGAGCAAATCAAAGAGCGAGAAGTGGCGCAGATGTTTCGAGACAGTGACTGTTTAACGAAGACACGCAGAATTTTCGAACGCCTCTTGAAAGGCCTGCGCCTCCGATTTGCAACTTTAAGGCGATGCCTTTGAAGCTGAAATTTAGTAAACCTCTTTCCACTTCATTTTCTCCTGATATATTGGCCAAAATCTGGCGAAAATTTCGAGAATACACAAAATTGTGCTTTGTAACAGGACAACATGCCGTCGAAAGAGATGGAACAAAGTAACGTCTCTGGAGAGCAAATCAAAGAGCGAGAAGTGGCGCAGGTGTTTCGAGACAGTGATTGTTTAACAACGAGACGCAGAATTTTCGAACGCCTCT
Organism: Andrena cerasifolii; assembly: GCF_050908995.1. Classification (NCBI taxonomy): domain Eukaryota; kingdom Metazoa; phylum Arthropoda; class Insecta; order Hymenoptera; family Andrenidae; genus Andrena; species Andrena cerasifolii. The sequence continues at coordinate 31,476 of NW_027485231.1, read as the reverse complement.
TGAAAGTCATGCGCCTCTTATTTGCAAATTTAAGGCGATGTCTTTGAAGCTGAAATCTAGTATTCCTCCTTCCACATCATGTTCTCCTGATATATTGGCCACAATCTAGCGAAAATTTTCAGAATGCACAGAATTGGGCTTTGTAACAGGATAACATGCCGTCGAAAGAGATGGCACAAAGTAACGTTTCCGGAGAGCAAATCAAGGAGCGAGAAGTGGCGCAGGTGTTTCGAGACAGTGACTGTTTAACGAAGAGATGCAGAATTTTCGAACGCCTCTTGAAAGGCCTGCGCCTCTTATTTGATACTTTTAAGCGATGCCTTTGAAGCTGAAATTTAGTATACCTCTTTCCACTTCATTTTCTCCGGATTTATTGGCCAAAATCTGGCGAAAACTTCGAGAATACACAAAATTGGTCTTTGTAACAGGAGAACATGCCGTCGAAAGAGATGGCACAAAGTAACGTCTCCGGAGGGCAAATCAATGAGCGCGAAATGGCGCAGATGTTTCGCGACAGTGACTGTTTAACGAGGAGTCGCACAATTATCGAACGCCTCTTGAAAGGCCTGCGCCTCTGATTTGATACTTTTAAGCGATGCCTTTGAAGTTGATATTTAGTATACCTCTTTCCACCTCATGTTCTCCTGATATATTGGCCAAAATCTGGCGAAAATTTTCAGAATGCACAGAATTGGGCTTTGTAACAGGAGAACATGCCGTCGATTCAGAGGGCACAAAGTAACGTCTCCGGAGGGCAAATCAATGAGCGCGAAGTGGCGCAGATGTTTCGCGACAGTGACTGTTTAACGAAGAGTCGCACAATTATCGAACGCCTCTTGAAAGGCCTGCGCCTCGAATTTGATACTTTTAAGCGATGCCTTTGAAGTTGAAATTTAGTATACCTCTTTCCACTTCATGTTTTCCTGATATATTGGCCAAAATCTAGCAAAAATTTTCAGAATGCACAGAATTGGGCTTTGTAACAGGAAAACATGCCGTCGAAAGAGATGGCACAAAGTAACGTCTCCGGAGAGCAAATCAAAGAGCGAGTTGTGGCGCAGATGTTTCGAGACAGTGACAGATTAACGAAGAGACGCAGAATTTTCGAACGCCTCTTGAAAGGCCTGCGCCTCTTAATTGCAAGTTTAAGGCGATGCCTTTGATGCTGAAATTTAGTATACCTCTTTCCACTTCATGTTCTCCTGATATATTGGCCAAAATCTAGCGAAAATTTTCAAAATGCACAACATTGGGCTTTGTAACAGGAGAACATGCCGTCGAAGGAGATGGCACAAAGTAACGTCTCCGGAGGGCAAATCAATGAGCGCGAAGTGGCGCAGATGTTTCGCGACAGTGACTGTTTAACGAAGAGTCGCACAATTATCGAACGCCTCTTGAAAGGCCTGCGCCTCGAATTTGATACTTTTAAGCGATGCCTTTGAAGTTGAAATTTAGTATACCTCTTTCCACTTCATGTTTTCCTGATATATTGGCCAAAATCTAGCAAAAATTTTCAGAATGCACAGAATTGGGCTTTGTAACAGGAAAACATGCCGTCGAAAGAGATGGCACAAAGTAACGTCTCCGGAGAGCAAATCAAAGAGCGAGATGTGGCGCAGATGTTTCGAGACAGTGACAGATTAACGAAGAGACGCAGAATTTTCGAACGCCTCTTGAAAGGCCTGCGCCTCTTATTTGCAACTTTAAGGCGATGCCTTTGAAGCTGAAATTTAGTATACCTCTTTGCACTTAATGTTCTCCTGATATATTGGCCAAAATCTGGCGAAAATTTTCCGAATGCACAAAATTGGGCTTTGTAACAGGAGAACATGCCGTCGAAAGAAATGGCACAAAGTAACGTCTCCGGAGGGCAAATCAATGAGCGCGAAGTGGCGCAGATGTTTCGCGACAGTGACTGTTTAACGAGGAGTCGCACAATTATCGAACGCCTCTTGAAAGGCCGGCGCCTCTTATTTGCAAGTTTAAGGCGATGCCTTTGATGCTGAAATTTAGTATACCTCTTTCCACTTCATGTTCTCCTGATATATTGGCCAAAATCTGGCGAAAATTTGCAGAATGCACAGAATTGGGCTTTGTAACAGGAGAACATGCCGTCGAAAGAGATGGCACAAAGTAACGTCTCCGGAGGGCAAATCAATGAGCGCGAAGTGGCGCAGATGTTTCGCGACAGTGACTGTTTAACGAGGAGTCGCACAATTATCGAACGCCTCTTGAAAGGCCTGCGCCTCTGATTTGATACTCTTAAGCGATGCCTTTGAAGTTGATATTTAGTATACCTCTTTCCACCTCATGTTCTCCTGATATATTGGCCAAAATCTGGCGAAAATTTGCAGAATGCACAGAATTGGGCTTTGTAACAGGAGAACATGCCGTCGATTCAGATGGCACAATATAACGTCTCCGGAGAACAAATCAAAGAGCGAGAAGTGGCGCAGACGTTTCGAGACAGTGACTGTTTAACGAGGAAACGCAGAATTTTCGAACGACTCTTGAAAGGCCTGCGCCTCTTATTTGCAACTTTAAGGCGATGCCTTTGAAGCTGAAATTTAGTATACCTCTTTCCACTTCATGTTCTCCTGATATATTGGCCAAAATCTAGCGAAAATTTTCAGAATGCACAACATTGGGCTTTGTAACAGGAGAACATGCCGTCGAAAGAGATGGCACAAAGTAACGTCTCCGGAGGGCAAATCAATGAGCGCGAAGTGGCGCAGATGTTTCGCGACAGTGACTGTTTAACGAAGAGTCGCAGAATTTTCGAACGCCTCTTGAAAGGCCTGCGCCTCTTATTTGCAACTTTAAGGCGATGCCTTTGAAGCTGAAATTTAGTATACCTCTTTCCACTTCATGTTCTCCTGATATATTGGCCAAAATCCTTCGAAAATTTTCAGATTGCACAGAATTGGGCTTTGTAACAGGAGAACATGCCGTCGAAAGAGATGGCACAAAGTAACGTCTCCGGAGGGCAAATCAATGAGCGAGAAGTTGCGCAGATGTTTCGAGACAGTGACTGTTTCACGAAGAGACACAGAATTTTCGAACGCCTCTTGAAAGGCCTGCGCCTCTTAATTGCAACTTTAAGGCGATGCCTTTGATGCTGAAATTTAGTATACCTCTTTCCACTTCATGTTCTCCTGATATATTGGCCAAAATCTGGCGAAAATTTTCAGAATGCACAAAATTGGGCTTTGTAACAGGAGAACATGCGGTCGAAAGATATGGCACAAAGTAACGTTTCCGGAGAGCAAATCAAGGAGCGAGAAGTGGCGCAGGGGTTTCGAGACAGTGACTGTTTAACGAAGAGATGCAGAATTTTCGAACGCCTCTTGAAAGGCCTGCGCCTCTTATTTGATACTTTTAAGCGATGCCTTTGAAGCTGAAATTTAGTATACCTCTTTCCACTTCATTTTCTCCTGATTTATTGGCCAAAATCTGGCGAAAACTTCGAGAATACACAAAATTGGGCTTTGTAACAGGAGAACATGCCGTCGAAAGAGATGGCACAAAGTAACGTCTCCGGAGGGCAAATCAATGAGCGCAAAGTGGCGCAGATGTTTCGCGACAGTGACTGTTTAACGAGGAGTCGCACAATTATCGAACGCCTCTTGAAAGGCCTGCGCCTCTGATTTGATACTTTAAGGCGATGTCTTTGAAGCTGAAATCTAGTATTCCTCCTTCCACTTCATGTTCTCCTGATATATTGGCCACAATCTAGCGAAAATTTTCAGAATGCACAGAATTGGGCTTTGTAACAGGATAACATGCCGTCGATAGAGATGGCACAAAGTAACGTCTCCGGAGAGCAAATCAAGGAGCGAGAAGTGGCGCAGGTATTTCGAGACAGTGACTGTTTAACGAAGAGATGCAGAATTTTCGAACGCCTCTTGAAAGGCCTGCGCCTCTTATTTGATACTTTTAAGCGATGCCTTTGAAGCTGAAATTTAGTATACCTCTTTCCACTTCATTTTCTCCTGATATATTGGCCAAAATCTAGCGAAAATTTTCAGAATGCACAACATTGGGCTTTGTAACAGGAGAACATGCCGTCGAAAGAGATGGCACAAAGTAACGTCTCCGGAGGGCAAATCAATGAGCGCGAAGTGGCGCAGATGTTTCGCGACAGTGACTGTTTAACGAAGAGTCGCACAATTATCGAATGCCTCTTGAAAGGCCTGCGCCTCTGATTTGATACTTTTAAGCGATGCCTTTAAAGTTGATATTTAGTATACCTCTTTCCACTTCATGTTTTCCTGATATATTGGCCAAAATCTAGCAAAAATTTTCAGAATGCACAGAATTGGGCTTTGTAACAGGAGAACATGCCGTCGAAAGAGATGGCACAAAGTAACGTCTCCGGAGAGCAAATCAAAGAGCGAGATGTGGCGCAGATGTTTCGAGACAGTGACAGATTAACGAGGAAACGCAGAATTTTCGAACGACTCTTGAAAGGCCTGCGCCTCTTATTTGCAACTTTAAGGCGATGCCTTTGAAGCTGAAATTTAGTATACCTCTTTCCACTTCATGTTCTCCTGATATATTGGCCAAAATCTAGCGAAAATTTTCAGAATGCACAACATTGGGCTTTGTAACAGGAGAACATGCCGTCGAAAGAGATGGCACAAAGTAACGTTTCCGGAGAGCAAATCAAGGAGCGAGAAGTGGCGCAGGTGTTTCGAGACAGTGACTGTTTAACGAAGAGATGCAGAATTTTCGAACGCCTCTTGAAAGGCCTGCGCCTCTTATTTGATACTTTTAAGCGATGCCTTTGAAGCTGAAATTTAGTATACCTCTTTCCACATCATTTTCTCCGGATTTATTGGCCAAAATCTGGTGAAAACTTCGAGAATACACAAAATTGGTCTTTGTAACAGGAGAACATGCCGTCGAAAGAGATGGCACAAAGTAACGTCTCCGGAGGGCAAATCAATGAGCGCGAAGTGGCGCAGATGTTTCGCGACAGTGACTGTTTAACGAGGAGTCGCACAATTATCGAACGCCTCTTGAAAGGCCTGCGCCTCTGATTTGATACTTTTAAGCGATGCCTTTGAAGTTGATATTTAGTATACCTCTTTCCACCTCATGTTCTCCTGATATATTGGCCAAAATCTGGCGAAAATTTTCAGAATGCACAGAATTGGGCTTTGTAACAGGAGAACATGCCGTCGATTCAGAGGGCACAAAGTAACGTCTCCGGAGAACAAATCAAAGAGCGAGAAGTGGCGCAGACGTTTCGAGACAGTGACTGTTTAACGAGGAAACGCAGAATTTTCGAACGACTCTTGAAAGGCCTGCGCCTCTTATTTGCAACTTTAAGGCGATGCCTTTGAAGCTGAAATTTAGTATACCTCTTTCCACTTCATGTTCTCCTGATATATTGGCCAAAATCTAGCGAAAATTTTCAGAATGCACAACATTGGGCTTTGTAACAGGAGAACATGCCGTCGAAAGAGATGGCACAAAGTAACGTTTCCGGAGAGCAAATCAAGGAGCGAGAAGTGGCGCAGGTGTTTCGAGACAGTGACTGTTTAAGGAAGAGATGCAGAATTTTCGAACGCCTCTTGAAAGGCCTGCGCCTCTTATTTGATACTTTTAAGCGATGCCTTTGAAGCTGAAATCTAGTAGACCTCATTCCAATTCATGTTCTCCTGATATATTGGCCACAATCTGGCGAAAATTTTCAGAATGCACAAAATTGGGCTTTGTAACAGGACAACATGCGGTCGACAGAGATGGCACAAAGTAACGTCTCCGGAGAGCAAATCAAAGAGCGAGAAGTGGCGCAGATGTTTCGAGACAGTGACTGTTTAACGAAGAGCCGCAGAATTTTCGAATGACTCTTGAAAGGGCTGCGCCTCTTATTTGCAACTTTAAGGCGATGCCTTTGAAGCTGAAATCTAGTGTACCTCCTTCCACTTCATGTTCTCCTGATATATTGGCCAAAATCTGGCGAAAATTTTCAGATTGCACAAAATTGGGCTTTGTAACAGGAGAACATGCCGTCGAAAGGGATGGCACAATGTAACATCTCCGGAGAGCAAATCAAAGAGCGAGATGTGGCGCAGATGTTTCGAGACAGTGACTGTTTAACGAAGAGCCGCAGAATTTTCGAACGCCTCTTGAAAGGCCTGCGCCTCTTATTTGCAACTTTAAGGCGATGCCTTTGAAGCTGAAATCTAGTGTACCTCCTTCCACTTCATGTTCTCCTGATATATTGGCCACAATCTGGCGAAAATTTTCAGAATGCACAAAATTGGGCTTTGTAACAGGACAACATGCCGTCGACAGAGATGGCACAAAGTAACGTCTCCGGAGAGCAAATCAAAGAGCGAGATGTGGCGCAGGTGTTTCGAGACAGTGACTGTTTAACGAAGAGATGCAGAATTTTCGAACGCCTCTTGAAAGGCCTGCGCCTCTTATTTGATACTTTTAAGCGATGCCTTTGAAGCTGAAATTTAGTATACCTCTTTCCACTTCATTTTCTCCGGATTTATTGGCCAAAATCTGGCGAAAACTTCGAGAATACACAAAATTGGTCTTTGTAACAGGAGAACATGCCGTCGAAAGAGATGGCACAAAGTAACGTCTCCGGAGGGCAAATCAATGAGCGCGAAATGGCGCAGATGTTTCGCGACAGTGACTGTTTAACGAGGAGTCGCACAATTATCGAATGCCTCTTGAAAGGCCTGCGCCTCTGATTTGATACTTTTAAGCGATGCCTTTAAAGTTGATATTTAGTATACCTCTTTCCACTTCATGTTTTCCTGATATATTGGCCAAAATCTAGCAAAAATTTTCAGAATGCACAGAATTGGGCTTTGTAACAGGAGAACATGCCGTCGAAAGAGATGGCACAAAGTAACGTCTCCGGAGAGCAAATCAAAGAGCGAGATGTGGCGCAGATGTTTCGAGACAGTGACAGATTAACGAGGAAACGCAGAATTTTCGAACGACTCTTGAAAGGCCTGCGCCTCTTATTTGCAACTTTAAGGCGATGCCTTTGAAGCTGAAATTTAGTATACCTCTTTCCACTTCATGTTCTCCTGATATATTGGCCAAAATCTAGCGAAAATTTTCAGAATGCACAACATTGGGCTTTGTAACAGGAGAACATGCCGTCGAAAGAGATGGCACAAAGTAACGTTTCCGGAGAGCAAATCAAGGAGCGAGAAGTGGCGCAGGTGTTTCGAGACAGTGACTGTTTAACGAAGAGATGCAGAATTTTCGAACGCCTCTTGAAAGGCCTGCGCCTCTTATTTGATACTTTTAAGCGATGCCTTTGAAGCTGAAATTTAGTATACCTCTTTCCACATCATTTTCTCCGGATTTATTGGCCAAAATCTGGTGAAAACTTCGAGAATACACAAAATTGGTCTTTGTAACAGGAGAACATGCCGTCGAAAGAGATGGCACAAAGTAACGTCTCCGGAGGGCAAATCAATGAGCGCGAAGTGGCGCAGATGTTTCGCGACAGTGACTGTTTAACGAGGAGTCGCACAATTATCGAACGCCTCTTGAAAGGCCTGCGCCTCTGATTTGATACTTTTAAGCGATGCCTTTGAAGTTGATATTTAGTATACCTCTTTCCACCTCATGTTCTCCTGATATATTGGCCAAAATCTGGCGAAAATTTTCAGAATGCACAGAATTGGGCTTTGTAACAGGAGAACATGCCGTCGATTCAGAGGGCACAAAGTAACGTCTCCGGAGAACAAATCAAAGAGCGAGAAGTGGCGCAGACGTTTCGAGACAGTGACTGTTTAACGAGGAAACGCAGAATTTTCGAACGACTCTTGAAAGGCCTGCGCCTCTTATTTGCAACTTTAAGGCGATGCCTTTGAAGCTGAAATTTAGTATACCTCTTTCCACTTCATGTTCTCCTGATATATTGGCCAAAATCTAGCGAAAATTTTCAGAATGCACAACATTGGGCTTTGTAACAGGAGAACATGCCGTCGAAAGAGATGGCACAAAGTAACGTTTCCGGAGAGCAAATCAAGGAGCGAGAAGTGGCGCAGGTGTTTCGAGACAGTGACTGTTTAAGGAAGAGATGCAGAATTTTCGAACGCCTCTTGAAAGGCCTGCGCCTCTTATTTGATACTTTTAAGCGATGCCTTTGAAGCTGAAATCTAGTAGACCTCATTCCAATTCATGTTCTCCTGATATATTGGCCACAATCTGGCGAAAATTTTCAGAATGCACAAAATTGGGCTTTGTAACAGGACAACATGCGGTCGACAGAGATGGCACAAAGTAACGTCTCCGGAGAGCAAATCAAAGAGCGAGAAGTGGCGCAGATGTTTCGAGACAGTGACTGTTTAACGAAGAGCCGCAGAATTTTCGAATGACTCTTGAAAGGGCTGCGCCTCTTATTTGCAACTTTAAGGCGATGCCTTTGAAGCTGAAATCTAGTGTACCTCCTTCCACTTCATGTTCTCCTGATATATTGGCCAAAATCTGGCGAAAATTTTCAGATTGCACAAAATTGGGCTTTGTAACAGGAGAACATGCCGTCGAAAGGGATGGCACAATGTAACATCTCCGGAGAGCAAATCAAAGAGCGAGATGTGGCGCAGATGTTTCGAGACAGTGACTGTTTAACGAAGAGCCGCAGAATTTTCGAACGCCTCTTGAAAGGCCTGCGCCTCTTATTTGCAACTTTAAGGCGATGCCTTTGAAGCTGAAATCTAGTGTACCTCCTTCCACTTCATGTTCTCCTGATATATTGGCCACAATCTGGCGAAAATTTTCAGAATGCACAAAATTGGGCTTTGTAACAGGACAACATGCCGTCGACAGAGATGGCACAAAGTAACGTCTCCGGAGAGCAAATCAAAGAGCGAGATGTGGCGCAGGTGTTTCGAGACAGTGACTGTTTAACGAAGAGATGCAGAATTTTCGAACGCCTCTTGAAAGGCCTGCGCCTCTTATTTGATACTTTTAAGCGATGCCTTTGAAGCTGAAATTTAGTATACCTCTTTCCACTTCATTTTCTCCGGATTTATTGGCCAAAATCTGGCGAAAACTTCGAGAATACACAAAATTGGTCTTTGTAACAGGAGAACATGCCGTCGAAAGAGATGGCACAAAGTAACGTCTCCGGAGGGCAAATCAATGAGCGCGAAATGGCGCAGATGTTTCGCGACAGTGACTGTTTAACGAGGAGTCGCACAATTATCGAACGCCTCTTGAAAGGCCTGCGCCTCTGATTTGATACTTTTAAGCGATGCCTTTGAAGTTGATATTTAGTATACCTCTTTCCACCTCATGTTCTCCTGATATATTGGCCAAAATCTGGCGAAAATTTTCAGAATGCACAGAATTGGGCTTTGTAACAGGAGAACATGCCGTCGATTCAGAGGGCACAAAGTAACGTCTCCGGAGAACAAATCAAAGAGCGAGAAGCGGCGCAGACGTTTCGAGACAGTGACTGTTTAACGAGGAAACGCAGAATTTTCGAACGACTCTTGAAAGGCCTGCGCCTCTTATTTGCAACTTTAAGGCGATGCCTTTGAAGCTGAAATTTAGTATACCTCTTTCCACTTCATGTTCTCCTGATATATTGGCCAAAATCTAGCGAAAATTTTCAGAATGCACAACATTGGGCTTTGTAACAGGAGAACATGCCGTCGAAAGAGATGGCACAAAGTAACGTCTCCGGAGGGCAAATCAATGAGCGCGAAATGGCGCAGATGTTTCGCGACAGTGACTGTTTAACGAGGAGTCGCACAATTATCGAATGCCTCTTGAAAGGCCTGCGCCTCTGATTTGATACTTTTAAGCGATGCCTTTAAAGTTGATATTTAGTATACCTCTTTCCACTTCATGTTTTCCTGATATATTGGCCAAAATCTAGCAAAAATTTTCAGAATGCACAGAATTGGGCTTTGTAACAGGAGAACATGCCGTCGAAAGAGATGGCACAAAGTAACGTCTCCGGAGAGCAAATCAAAGAGCGAGATGTGGCGCAGATGTTTCGAGACAGTGACAGATTAACGAGGAAACGCAGAATTTTCGAACGACTCTTGAAAGGCCTGCGCCTCTTATTTGCAACTTTAAGGCGATGCCTTTGAAGCTGAAATTTAGTATACCTCTTTCCACTTCATGTTCTCCTGATATATTGGCCAAAATCTAGCGAAAATTTTCAGAATGCACAACATTGGGCTTTGTAACAGGAGAACATGCCGTCGAAAGAGATGGCACAAAGTAACGTTTCCGGAGAGCAAATCAAGGAGCGAGAAGTGGCGCAGGTGTTTCGAGACAGTGACTGTTTAACGAAGAGATGCAGAATTTTCGAACGCCTCTTGAAAGGCCTGCGCCTCTTATTTGATACTTTTAAGCGATGCCTTTGAAGCTGAAATTTAGTATACCTCTTTCCACATCATTTTCTCCGGATTTATTGGCCAAAATCTGGTGAAAACTTCGAGAATACACAAAATTGGTCTTTGTAACAGGAGAACATGCCGTCGAAAGAGATGGCACAAAGTAACGTCTCCGGAGGGCAAATCAATGAGCGCGAAGTGGCGCAGATGTTTCGCGACAGTGACTGTTTAACGAGGAGTCGCACAATTATCGAACGCCTCTTGAAAGGCCTGCGCCTCTGATTTGATACTTTTAAGCGATGCCTTTGAAGTTGATATTTAGTATACCTCTTTCCACCTCATGTTCTCCTGATATATTGGCCAAAATCTGGCGAAAATTTTCAGAATGCACAGAATTGGGCTTTGTAACAGGAGAACATGCCGTCGATTCAGAGGGCACAAAGTAACGTCTCCGGAGAACAAATCAAAGAGCGAGAAGTGGCGCAGACGTTTCGAGACAGTGACTGTTTAACGAGGAAACGCAGAATTTTCGAACGACTCTTGAAAGGCCTGCGCCTCTTATTTGCAACTTTAAGGCGATGCCTTTGAAGCTGAAATTTAGTATACCTCTTTCCACTTCATGTTCTCCTGATATATTGGCCAAAATCTAGCGAAAATTTTCAGAATGCACAACATTGGGCTTTGTAACAGGAGAACATGCCGTCGAAAGAGATGGCACAAAGTAACGTTTCCGGAGAGCAAATCAAGGAGCGAGAAGTGGCGCAGGTGTTTCGAGACAGTGACTGTTTAAGGAAGAGATGCAGAATTTTCGAACGCCTCTTGAAAGGCCTGCGCCTCTTATTTGATACTTTTAAGCGATGCCTTTGAAGCTGAAATCTAGTAGACCTCATTCCAATTCATGTTCTCCTGATATATTGGCCACAATCTGGCGAAAATTTTCAGAATGCACAAAATTGGGCTTTGTAACAGGACAACATGCGGTCGACAGAGATGGCGCAAAGTAACGTCTCCGGAGAGCAAATCAAAGAGCGAGAAGTGGCGCAGATGTTTCGAGACAGTGACTGTTTAACGAAGAGCCGCAGAATTTTCGAATGACTCTTGAAAGGGCTGCGCCTCTTATTTGCAACTTTAAGGCGATGCCTTTGAAGCTGAAATCTAGTGTACCTCCTTCCACTTCATGTTCTCCTGATATATTGGCCAAAATCTGGCGAAAATTTTCAGATTGCACAAAATTGGGCTTTGTAACAGGAGAACATGCCGTCGAAAGGGATGGCACAATGTAACATCTCCGGAGAGCAAATCAAAGAGCGAGATGTGGCGCAGATGTTTCGAGACAGTGACTGTTTAACGAAGAGCCGCAGAATTTTCGAACGCCTCTTGAAAGGCCTGCGCCTCTTATTTGCAACTTTAAGGCGATGCCTTTGAAGCTGAAATCTAGTGTACCTCCTTCCACTTCATGTTCTCCTGATATATTGGCCACAATCTGGCGAAAATTTTCAGAATGCACAAAATTGGGCTTTGTAACAGGACAACATGCCGTCGACAGAGATGGCACAAAGTAACGTCTCCGGAGAGCAAATCAAAGAGCGAGATGTGGCGCAGGTGTTTCGAGACAGTGACTGTTTAACGAAGAGATGCAGAATTTTCGAACGCCTCTTGAAAGGCCTGCGCCTCTTATTTGATACTTTTAAGCGATGCCTTTGAAGCTGAAATTTAGTATACCTCTTTCCACTTCATTTTCTCCGGATTTATTGGCCAAAATCTGGCGAAAACTTCGAGAATACACAAAATTGGTCTTTGTAACAGGAGAACATGCCGTCGAAAGAGATGGCACAAAGTAACGTCTCCGGAGGGCAAATCAATGAGCGCGAAATGGCGCAGATGTTTCGCGACAGTGACTGTTTAACGAGGAGTCGCACAATTATCGAACGCCTCTTGAAAGGCCTGCGCCTCTGATTTGATACTTTTAAGCGATGCCTTTGAAGTTGATATTTAGTATACCTCTTTCCACCTCATGTTCTCCTGATATATTGGCCAAAATCTGGCGAAAATTTTCAGAATGCACAGAATTGGGCTTTGTAACAGGAGAACATGCCGTCGATTCAGAGGGCACAAAGTAACGTCTCCGGAGAACAAATCAAAGAGCGAGAAGCGGCGCAGACGTTTCGAGACAGTGACTGTTTAACGAGGAAACGCAGAATTTTCGAACGACTCTTGAAAGGCCTGCGCCTCTTATTTGCAACTTTAAGGCGATGCCTTTGAAGCTGAAATTTAGTATACCTCTTTCCACTTCATGTTCTCCTGATATATTGGCCAAAATCTAGCGAAAATTTTCAGAATGCACAACATTGGGCTTTGTAACAGGAGAACATGCCGTCGAAAGAGATGGCACAAAGTAACGTTTCCGGAGAGCAAATCAAGGAGCGAGAAGTGGCGCAGGTGTTTCGAGACAGTGACTGTTTAACGAAGAGATGCAGAATTTTCGAACGCCTCTTGAAAGGCCTGCGCCTCTTATTTGATACTTTTAAGCGATGCCTTTGAAGCTGAAATTTAGTATACCTCTTTCCACTTCATGTTCTCCTGATTTATTGGCCAAAATCTGGCGAAAACTTCGAGAATACACAAAATTGGGCGTTGTAACAGGAGAACATGCCGTGGAAAGAGATGGCACAAAGTAACGTCTCCGGAGAGCAAATCAAAAAGCAGGAAGTGGCGCAGATGTTTCAAGACAGTGACTGTTTAACGAAGACACGCAGAATTTTCGAACGCGTCTTGAAAGGCCTACGCCTCTTATTTGCAACTTTAAGGCGATGCTTTGAAGCTGAAATCTAGTGTACCTCCTTCCACTTCATGTTCTCCTGATATATTGGCCACAATCTAGCGAAAATTTTCAGATTGCACAAAATTGGGCTTTGTAACAGGAGAACATGCCGTCGAAAGAGATGGCACAACGTAACGTCTCCGGAGAGCAAATCAAAGAGCGAGAAGTGGCGCAGATGTTTCAAGACAGTGACTGTTTAACGAAGAGACGCAGAATTTTCGAACGCCTCTTGAAAGGCCTGCGCCTCTTATTTGCAACTTTAAGGCGATGCCTTTGAAGCTGAAATCTAGTATACCTCATTCCAATTCATGTTCTCCTGATATATTGGCCACAATCTGGCGAAAATTTTCAGAATGCACAAAATTGGGCTTTGTAACAGGACAACATGCCGTCGACAGAGATGGCACAAAGTAACGTCTCCGGAGAGCAAATCAAAGAGCGAGAAGTGGCGCAGATGTTTCGAGACAGTGACTGTTTAACGAAGACACGCAGAATTTTCGAACGCCTCTTGAAAGGCCTGCGCCTCCGATTTGCAACTTTAAGGCGATGCCTTTGAAGCTGAAATTTAGTATACCTCTTTCCACTTCATTTTCTCCTGATATATTGGCCAAAATCTGGCGAAAATTTCGAGAATACACAAAATTGTGCTTTGTAACAGGACAACATGCCGTCGAAAGAGATGGAACAAAGTAACGTCCCTGGAGAGCAAATCAAAGAGCGAGAAGTGGCGCAGGTGTTTCGAGACAGTGATTGTTTAACAACGAGACGCAGAATTTCGAACGCCTCTTGAAAGGCCTGCGCCTCTGATTTGCAACTTTAAGGCGATGCCTATGAAGCTGAAATTTAGTATACCTCTTTGACTTCATGTTCTCCTGATATATTGGCCAAAACCTGGCGAAAATTTCGAGAATACACAAAATTGTGCTTTGTAACAGGAGAACATGCCGTCGAAAGAGATGGCACAAAGTAACGTCTCCGGAGAGCAAATCAAAGAGCGAGATGTGGCGCAGATGTTTCGGGACAGTGACTGATTAACGAAGAGACGCAGAATTTTCGAACGCCACTTGAAAGGCCTGCGCCTCTTATTTGCAACTTTAAGGCGATGCCTTTGAAGCTGAAATTTAGTATACCTCTTTCCACTTCATTTTCTCCTGATATATTGGCCAAAATCTAGCGAAAATTTTCAGAATGCACAAAATTGGGCTTTGTAACAAGAGAATATGCCGTCGAAAGAGATGGCACAAAGTAACGTCTCCGGAGAGCAAATCAAAGAGCGAGAAGTGGCGCAGATGTTTCGAGACAGTGACTGTTTAACGAAGACACGCAGAATTTTCGAACGCCTCTTGAAAGGAATGCGCCTCATATTAGCAACTTTAAAGCGATGCCTTTGAAGCTGAAATTTAGTATACCTCTTTCCACTTCATGTTCTCATGATATATTGGCCAAAATCTGGCGAAAATTTCGAGAATACACAAAATTGGGCTTCGTAACAGGAGAATATGCCGTCGAAAGAGATGGAACAAAGTAATGTCTCCGGAGAGCAAATCAAAGAGCGAGAAGTGGCGCAGGTGTTTCGAGACAGGGACTGTTTCACGAAGAGACGCACAATTTTCGAAAGCCTCTTGAAAGGCCTGCGCCTCTTATTTGCAACTTTAAGGCGATGCCTTTGAAGCTAAAATTTAGTATACCTCTTTCCACTTCATTTATCCTGATATATTGGCCAAAATCAGGCGAAAATTTTCAGAATGCACAAAATTGGGCTTTGTAATAGGAGAACATGCAGTCGAAAGAGATGGCACAAAGTAACGTCTCCGGAGAGCAAATCAAAGAGCGAGATGTGGCGCAGATGTTTCGAGACAGTGACTGATTAACGAAGAGACGCAGAATTTTCGAACGCCACTTGAAAGGCCTGCGCCTCTTATTTCTTTAAGGCGATGCCATTGAAGCTGAAATTTAGTATACCTCTTTCCACTTCATTTTCACCTAATATATTGGCCAAAATCTGGCGAAAATTTTCAGAATGCACAGAATTGGGCTTTGTAACAAGAGAACATGCCGTCGAAAGAGATGGAACAAAGTAACGTCTCCGGAGAGCAACGCAAAGAGCGAGAAGTGGCGCAGATGCTTCGAGACAGTGACTGTTTAACGAAGAGACGCAGAATTTTCGAACGCCTCTTGAAAGGCCTGCGCCTCTGATTTGCAACTTTAAGGCGATGCCTATGAAGCTGAAATTTAGTATACCTCTTTCGACTTCATGTTCTCCTGATATATTGGCCAAAATCTGGCGAAAATTTTCAGAATGCACAAAATTGGGCTTTGTAACAGGAGAACATGCCGTCGAAAATGATGGCACAATGTAACGTCTCCGGAGAGCAAATCAAAGAGCGAGAAGTGGCGCAGATGTTTCGAGACAGTGACTGTTTAACGAAGACACGCAGAATTTTCGAACGCCTCTTGAAAGGCCTGCGCCTCCGATTTGCAACTTTAAGGCGATGCCTTTGAAGCTGAAATTTAGTATACCTCTTTCCACTTCATTTTCTCCTAATATATTGGCCAAAATCTGGCGAAAATTTTCAGAATGCACAGAATTGGGCTTTGTAACAAGAGAACATGCCGTCGAAAGAGATGGAACAAAGTAACGTCTCCGGAGAGCAACGCAAAGAGCGAGAAGTGGCGCAGATGCTTCGAGACAGTGACTGTTTAACGAAGAGACGCAGAATTTTCGAACGCCTCTTGAAAGGCCTGCGCCTCTTATTTGATACTTTTAAGCGATGCCTTTGAAGCTGAAATTTAGTATACCTCTTTCCACTTCATTTTCTCCGGATTTATTGGCCAAAATCTGGTGAAAACTTCGAGAATACACAAAATTGGTCTTTGTAACAGGAGAACATGCCGTCGAAAGAGATGGCACAAAGTAACGTCTCCGGAGGGCAAATCAATGAGCGCGAAGTGGCGCAGATGTTTCGCGACAGTGACTGTTTTAACGAGGAGTCGCACAATTATCGAACGCCTCTTGAAAGGCCTGCGCCTCTGATTTGATACTTTTAAGCGATGCCTTTGAAGTTGATATTTAGTATACCTCTTTCCACCTCATGTTCTCCTGATATATTGGCCAAAATCTGGCGAAAATTTTCAGAATGCACAGAATTGGGCTTTGTAACAGGAGAACATGCCGTCGAAAGAGATGGCACAAAGTAACGTTTCCGGAGAGCAAATCAAGGAGCGAGAAGTGGCGCAGGTGTTTCGAGACAGTGACTGTTTAAGGAAGAGATGCAGAATTTTCGAACGCCTCTTGAAAGGCCTGCGCCTCTTATTTGATACTTTTAAGCGATGCCTTTGAAGCTGAAATCTAGTAGACCTCATTCCAATTCATGTTCTCCTGATATATTGGCCACAATCTGGCGAAAATTTTCAGAATGCACAAAATTGGGCTTTGTAACAGGACAACATGCGGTCGACAGAGATGGCACAAAGTAACGTCTCCGGAGAGCAAATCAAAGAGCGAGAAGTGGCGCAGATGTTTCGAGACAGTGACTGTTTAACGAAGAGCCGCAGAATTTTCGAATGACTCTAGAAAGGGCTGCGCCTCTTATTTGCAACTTTAAGGCGATGCCTTTGAAGCTGAAATCTAGTGTACCTCCTTCCACTTCATGTTCTCCTGATATATTGGCCAAAATCTGGCGAAAATTTTCAGATTGCACAAAATTGGGCTTTGTAACAGGAGAACATGCCGTCGAAAGGGATGGCACAATGTAACATCTCCGGAGAGCAAATCAAAGAGCGAGATGTGGCGCAGATGTTTCGAGACAGTGACTGTTTAACGAAGAGCCGCAGAATTTTCGAACGCCTCTTGAAAGGCCTGCGCCTCTTATTTGCAACTTTAAGGCGATGCCTTTGAAGCTGAAATCTAGTGTACCTCCTTCCACTTCATGTTCTCCTGATATATTGGCCACAATCTGGCGAAAATTTTCAGAATGCACAAAATTGGGCTTTGTAACAGGACAACATGCCGTCGACAGAGATGGCACAAAGTAACGTCTCCGGAGAGCAAATCAAAGAGCGAGATGTGGCGCAGGTGTTTCGAGACAGTGACTGTTTAACGAAGAGATGCAGAATTTTCGAACGCCTCTTGAAAGGCCTGCGCCTCTTATTTGATACTTTTAAGCGATGCCTTTGAAGCTGAAATTTAGTATACCTCTTTCCACTTCATTTTCTCCGGATTTATTGGCCAAAATCTGGCGAAAACTTCGAGAATACACAAAATTGGTCTTTGTAACAGGAGAACATGCCGTCGAAAGAGATGGCACAAAGTAACGTCTCCGGAGGGCAAATCAATGAGCGCGAAATGGCGCAGATGTTTCGCGACAGTGACTGTTTAACGAGGAGTCGCACAATTATCGAACGCCTCTTGAAAGGCCTGCGCCTCTGATTTGATACTTTTAAGCGATGCCTTTGAAGTTGATATTTAGTATACCTCTTTCCACCTCATGTTCTCCTGATATATTGGCCAAAATCTGGCGAAAATTTTCAGAATGCACAGAATTGGGCTTTGTAACAGGAGAACATGCCGTCGATTCAGAGGGCACAAAGTAACGTCTCCGGAGAACAAATCAAAGAGCGAGAAGCGGCGCAGACGTTTCGAGACAGTGACTGTTTAACGAGGAAACGCAGAATTTTCGAACGACTCTTGAAAGGCCTGCGCCTCTTATTTGCAACTTTAAGGCGATGCCTTTGAAGCTGAAATTTAGTATACCTCTTTCCACTTCATGTTCTCCTGATATATTGGCCAAAATCTAGCGAAAATTTTCAGAATGCACAACATTGGGCTTTGTAACAGGAGAACATGCCGTCGAAAGAGATGGCACAAAGTAACGTTTCCGGAGAGCAAATCAAGGAGCGAGAAGTGGCGCAGGTGTTTCGAGACAGTGACTGTTTAACGAAGAGATGCAGAATTTTCGAACGCCTCTTGAAAGGCCTGCGCCTCTTATTTGATACTTTTAAGCGATGCCTTTGAAGCTGAAATTTAGTATACCTCTTTCCACTTCATGTTCTCCTGATTTATTGGCCAAAATCTGGCGAAAACTTCGAGAATACACAAAATTGGGCGTTGTAACAGGAGAACATGCCGTGGAAAGAGATGGCACAAAGTAACGTCTCCGGAGAGCAAATCAAAAAGCAGGAAGTGGCGCAGATGTTTCAAGACAGTGACTGTTTAACGAAGACACGCAGAATTTTCGAACGCGTCTTGAAAGGCCTGCGCCTCTTATTTGCAACTTTAAGGCGATGCTTTGAAGCTGAAATCTAGTGTACCTCCTTCCACTTCATGTTCTCCTGATATATTGGCCACAATCTGGCGAAAATTTTCAGAATGCACAAAATTGGGCTTTGTAACAGGACAACATGCCGTCGACAGAGATGGCACAAAGTAACGTCTCCGGAGAGCAAATCAAAGAGCGAGAAGTGGCGCAGATGTTTCGAGACAGTGACTGTTTAACGAAGACACGCAGAATTTTCGAACGCCTCTTGAAAGGCCTGCGCCTCCGATTTGCAACTTTAAGGCGATGCCTTTGAAGCTGAAATTTAGTATACCTCTTTCCACTTCATTTTCTCCTGATATATTGGCCAAAATCTGGCGAAAATTTCGAGAATACACAAAATTGTGCTTTGTAACAGGACAACATGCCGTCGAAAGAGATGGAACAAAGTAACGTCTCTGGAGAGCAAATCAAAGAGCGAGAAGTGGCGCAGGTGTTTCGAGACAGTGATTGTTTAACAACGAGACGCAGAATTTTCGAACGCCTCTTGAAAGGCCTGCGCCTCTGATTTGCAACTTTAAGGCGATGCCTATGAAGCTGAAATTTAGTATACCTCTTTTGACTTCATGTTCTCCTGATATATTGGCCAAAACCTGGCGAAAATTTCGAGAATACACAAAATTGTGCTTTGTAACAGGAGAACATGCCGTCGAAAGAGATGGCACAAAGTAACGTCTCCGGAGAGCAAATCAAAGAGCGAGAAGTGGCGCAGATGTTTCGAGACAGTGACTGTTTAACGAAGACACGCAGAATTTTCGAACGCCTCTTGAAAGGCCTGCGCCTCTGATTTGCAACTTTAAGGCGATGCCTATGAAGCTGAAATTTAGTATACCTCTTTCCACTTCATTTTCTCCTGATATATTGGCCAAAATCTGGCGAAAATTTCGAGAATACACAAAATTGGGCTTCGTAACAGGAGAATATGCCGTCGAAAGAGATGGAACAAAGTAATGTCTCCGGAGAGCAAATCAAAGAGCGAGAAGTGGCGCAGGTGTTTCGAGACAGGGACTGTTTCACGAAGAGACGCACAATTTTCGAAAGCCTCTTGAAAGGCCTGCGCCTCTTATTTGCAACTTTAAGGCGATGCCTTTGAAGCTAAAATTTAGTATACCTCTTTCCACTTCATTTTATCCTGATATATTGGCCAAAATCAGGCGAAAATTTTCAGAATGCACAAAATTGGGCTTTGTAATAGGAGAACATGCCGTCGAAAGAGATGGCACAAAGTAACGTCTCCGGAGAGCAAATCAAAGAGCGAGATGTGGCGCAGATGTTTCGAGACAGTGACTGATTAACGAAGAGACGCAGAATTTTCGAACGCCACTTGAAAGGCCTGCGCCTCTTATTTGCAACTTTAAGGCGATGCCATTGAAGCTGAAATTTAGTATACCTCTTTCCACTTCATTTTCTCCTAATATATTGGCCAAAATCTGGCGAAAATTTTCAGAATGCACAGAATTGGGCTTTGTAACAAGAGAACATGCCGTCGAAAGAGATGGAACAAAGTAACGTCTCCGGAGAGCAACGCAAAGAGCGAGAAGTGGCGCAGATGCTTCGAGACAGTGACTGTTTAACGAAGAGACGCAGAATTTTCGAACGCCTCTTGAAAGGCCTGCGCCTCTGATTTGCAACTTTAAGGCGATGCCTATGAAGCTGAAATTTAGTATACCTCTTTCGACTTCATGTTCTCCTGATATATTGGCCAAAATCTGGCGAAAATTTTCAGAATGCACAAAATTGGGCTTTGTAACAGGAGAACATGCCGTCGAAAATGATGGCACAATGTAACGTCTCCGGAGAGCAAATCAAAGAGCGAGAAGTGGCGCAGATGTTTCGAGACAGTGACTGTTTAACGAAGACACGCAGAATTTTCGAACGCCTCTTGAAAGGCCTGCGCCTCCGATTTGCAACTTTAAGGCGATGCCTTTGAAGCTGAAATTTAGTAAACCTCTTTCCACTTCATTTTCTCCTGATATATTGGCCAAAATCTGGCGAAAATTTCGAGAATACACAAAATTGTGCTTTGTAACAGGACAACATGCCGTCGAAAGAGATGGAACAAAGTAACGTCTCTGGAGAGCAAATCAAAGAGCGAGAAGTGGCGCAGGTGTTTCGAGACAGTGATTGTTTAACAACGAGACGCAGAATTTTCGAACGCCTCTTGAAAGGCCTGCGCCTCATATTTGCAACTTTAAGGCGATGCATTTGAAGCTGAAATTTAGTATACCTCTTTCCACTTCATTTTCTCCTAATATATTGGCCAACATCTGGCGAAAATTTTCAGAATGCACAGAATTGGGCTTTGTAACAGGAGAACATGCCGTCGAAAGAGATGGAACAAAGTAACGTCTCCGGAGAGCAACGCAAAGAGCGAGAAGTGGCGCAGATGCTTCGAGACAGTGACTGTTTAACGAAGACATGCAGAATTTTCGAACGTCTCTTGAAAGGCCTGCCCCTCTTATTTGCAACTTTAGGGCGATGCCTTTGAAGCTGAAATTTAGTATACCTCTTTCCACTTCATTTTCTCCTGATATATTGGCCAAAATCTGGCGAAAATTTTCAGAATGCACAGAATTGGGCTTTTTTAACAGGAGAACATGCCGTCGAAAGAGATGGCACAAAGTAACGTCTCCGGAGAGCAAATCAAAGAGCGAGATGTGGCGCAGATGTTTCGAGACAGTGACTGATTAACGAAGAGACGCAGAATTTTCGAACGCCACTTGAAAGGCCTGCGCCTCTTATTTGCAACTTTAAGGCGATGCCATTGAAGCTGAAATTTAGTATACCTCTTTCCACTTCATTTTCTCCTAATATATTGGCCAAAATCTGGCGAAAATTTTCAGAATGCACAGAATTGGGCTTTGTAACAAGAGAACATGCCGTCGAAAGAGATGGAACAAAGTAACGTCTCCGGAGAGCAACGCAAAGAGCGAGAAGTGGCGCAGATGCTTCGAGACAGTGACTGTTTAACGAAGAGACGCAGAATTTTCGAACGCCTCTTGAAAGGCCTGCGCCTCTGATTTGCAACTTTAAGGCGATGCCTATGAAGCTGAAATTTAGTATACCTCTTTCGACTTCATGTTCTCCTGATATATTGGCCAAAATCTGGCGAAAATTTTCAGAATGCACAAAATTGGGCTTTGTAACAGGAGAACATGCCGTCGAAAATGATGGCACAATGTAACGTCTCCGGAGAGCAAATCAAAGAGCGAGAAGTGGCGCAGATGTTTCGAGACAGTGACTGTTTAACGAAGACACGCAGAATTTTCGAACGCCTCTTGAAAGGCCTGCGCCTCCGATTTGCAACTTTAAGGCGATGCCTTTGAAGCTGAAATTTAGTAAACCTCTTTCCACTTCATTTTCTCCTGATATATTGGCCAAAATCTGGCGAAAATTTCGAGAATACACAAAATTGTGCTTTGTAACAGGACAACATGCCGACGAAAGAGATGGAACAAAGTAACGTCTCTGGAGAGCAAATCAAAGAGCGAGAAGTGGCGCAGGTGTTTCGAGACAGTGATTGTTTAACAACGAGACGCAGAATTTTCGAACGCCTCTTGATAGGCCTGCGCCTCATATTTGCATCTTTAAGGCGATGCATTTGAAGCTGAAATTTAGTATACCTCTTTCCACTTCATTTTCTCCTAATATATTGGCCAACATCTGGCGAAAATTTTCAGAATGCACAGAATTGGGCTTTGTAACAGGAGAACATGCCGTCGAAAGAGATGGAACAAAGTAACGTCTCCGGAGAGCAACGCAAAGAGCGAGAAGTGGCGCAGATGCTTCGAGACAGTGACTGTTTAACGAAGACACGCAGAATTTTCGAACGTCTCTTGAAAGGCCTGCCCCTCTTATTTGCAACTTTAGGGCGATGCCTTTGAAGCTGAAATTTAGTATACCTCTTTCCACTTCATTTTCTCCTGATATATTGGCCAAAATCTGGCGAAAATTTTCAGAATGCACAGAATTGGGCTTTTTTAACAGGAGAACATGCCGTCGAAAGAGATGGCACAAAGTAACGTCTCCGGAGAGCAAATCAAAGAGCGAGAAGTGGCGCAGATGTTTCGAGACAGTGACTGTTTAACGAAGACACGCAGAATTTTCGAACGCCTCTTGAAAGGCCTGCGCCTCTGATTTGCAACTTTAAGGCGATGCCTATGAAGCTGAAATTTAGTATACCTCTTTCGACTTCATGTTCTCCTGATATATTGGCCAAAATCTGGCGAAAATTTTCAGAATGCACAAAATTGGGCTTTGTAACAGGAGAACATGCCGTCGAAAATGATGGCACAATGTAACGTCTCCGGAGAGCAAATCAAAGAGCGAGAAGTGGCGCAGATGTTTCGAGACAGTGACTGTTTAACGAAGACACGCAGAATTTTCGAACGCCTCTTGAAAGGCCTGCGCCTCCGATTTGCAACTTTAAGGCGATGCCTTTGAAGCTGAAATTTAGTAAACCTCTTTCCACTTCATTTTCTCCTGATATATTGGCCAAAATCTGGCGAAAATTTCGAGAATACACAAAATTGTGCTTTGTAACAGGACAACATGCCGTCGAAAGAGATGGAACAAAGTAACGTCTCTGGAGAGCAAATCAAAGAGCGAGAAGTGGCGCAGGTGTTTCGAGACAGTGATTGTTTAACAACGAGACGCAGAATTTTCGAACGCCTCTTGAAAGGCCTGCGCCTCCGATTTGCAACTTTAAGGCGATGCCTTTGAATCTGAAATTTAGTATACCTCTTTCCACTTCATTTTCTCCTGATATATTGGCCAAAATCTGGCGAAAATTTTCAGAATGCACAGAATTGGGCTTTGTAACAGGAGAACATGCCGTCGAAAGAGATGGAACAAAGTAACGTCTCCGGAGAGCAACTCAAAGAGCGAGAAGTGGCGCAGATGTTTCGAGACAGTGACTGTTTAACGAAGACACGCAGAATTTTCGAACGTCTCTTGAAAGGCCTGCCCCTCTTATTTGCAACTTTAAGGCGATGCCTTTGAAGCTGAAATTTAGTATACCTCTTTCCACTTCATTTTCTCCTGATATATTGGCCAAAATCTGGCGAAAATTTTCAGAATGCACAAAATTGGGCTTTGTAACAGGAGAACATGCCGTCGAAAATGATGGCACAAAGTAACGTCTCCGGAGAGCAAATCAAAGAGCAGGAAGTGGCGCAGATGTTTCAAGACAGTGACTGTTTCACGAAGAGACGCACAATTTTCGAAAGCCTCTTGACAGGCCTGCGCCTCTTATTTGCAACTTTAAGGCGATGCCTTTGAAGCTAAAATTTAGTATACCTCTTTCCACTTCATTTTATCCTGATATATTGGCCAAAATCAGGCGAAAATTTTCAGAATGCACAAAATTAGGCTTTGTAATAGGAGAACATGCAGTCGAAAGAGATGGCACAAAGTAACGTCTCCGGAGAGCAAATCAAAGAGCGAGAAGTGGCGCAGGTGTTTCGAGACAGTGATTGTTTAACAACGAGACGCAGAATTTTCGAACGCCTCTTGAAAGGCCTGCGCCTCCGATTTGCAACTTTAAGGCGATGCCTTTGAATCTGAAATTTAGTATACCTCTTTCCACTTCATTTTCTCCTGATATATTGGCCAAAATCTGGCGAAAATTTTCAGAATGCACAGAATTGGGCTTTGTAACAGGAGAACATGCCGTCGAAAGAGATGGAACAAAGTAACGTCTCCGGAGAGCAACTCAAAGAGCGAGAAGTGGCGCAGATGTTTCGAGACAGTGACTGTTTAACGAAGACACGCAGAATTTTCGAACGTCTCTTGAAAGGCCTGCCCCTCTTATTTGCAACTTTAAGGCGATGCCTTTGAAGCTGAAATTTAGTATACCTCTTTCCACTTCATTTTCTCCTGATATATTGGCCAAAATCTGGCGAAAATTTTCAGAATGCACAAAATTGGGCTTTGTAACAGGAGAACATGCCGTCGAAAATGATGGCACAAAGTAACGTCTCCGGAGAGCAAATCAAAGAGCAGGAAGTGGCGCAGATGTTTCAAGACAGTGACTGTTTCACGAAGAGACGCACAATTTTCGAAAGCCTCTTGACAGGCCTGCGCCTCTTATTTGCAACTTTAAGGCGATGCCTTTGAAGCTAAAATTTAGTATACCTCTTTCCACTTCATTTTATCCTGATATATTGGCCAAAATCAGGCGAAAATTTTCAGAATGCACAAAATTGGGCTTTGTAATAGGAGAACATGCAGTCGAAAGAGATGGCACAAAGTAACGTCTCCGGAGAGCAAATCAAAGAGCGAGATGTGGCGCAGATGTTTCGAGACAGTGACTGATTAACGAAGAGACGCAGAATTTTCGAACGCCACTTGAAAGGCCTGCGCCTCTTATTTGCAACTTTAAGGCGATGCCATTGAAGCTGAAATTTAGTATACCTCTTTCCACTTCATTTTCTCCTAATATATTGGCCAAAATCTGGCGAAAATTTTCAGAATGCACAGAATTGGGCTTTGTAACAGGAGAACATGCCGTCGAAAGAGATGGAACAAAGTAACGTCTCCGGAGAGCAACGCAAAGAGCGAGAAGTGGCGCAGATGCTTCGAGACAGTGACTGTTTAACGAAGAGACGCAGAATTTTCGAACGCCTCTTGAAAGGCCTGCGCCTCTGATTTGCAACTTTAAGGCGATGCCTATGAAGCTGAAATTTAGTATACCTCTTTCGACTTCATGTTCTCCTGATATATTGGCCAAAATCTGGCGAAAATTTTCAGAATGCACAAAATTGGGCTTTGTAACAGGCGAACATGCCGTCGAAAATGATGGCACAATGTAACGTCTCCGGAGAGCAAATCAAAGAGCGAGAAGTGGCGCAGATGTTTCGAGACAGTGACTGTTTAACGAAGACACGCAGAATTTTCGAACGCCTCTTGAAAGGCCTGCGCCTCCGATTTGCAACTTTAAGGCGATGCCTTTGAAGCTGAAATTTAGTAAACCTCTTTCCACTTCATTTTCTCCTGATATATTGGCCAAAATCTGGCGAAAATTTCGAGAATACACAAAATTGTGCTTTGTAACAGGACAACATGCCGTCGAAAGAGATGGAACAAAGTAACGTCTCTGGAGAGCAAATCAAAGAGCGAGAAGTGGCGCAGGTGTTTCGAGACAGTGATTGTTTAACAACGAGACGCAGAATTTTCGAACGCCTCTTGAAAGGCCTGCGCCTCATATTTGCAACTTTAAGGCGATGCATTTGAAGCTGAAATTTAGTATACCTCTTTCGACTTCATGTTCTCCTGATATATTGGCCAAAATCTGGCGAAAATTTTCAGAATGCACAAAATTGGGCTTTGTAACAGGAGAACATGCCGTCGAAAATGATGGCACAAAGTAACGTCTCCGGAGAACAAATCAAAGAGCGAGAAGTGGCGCAGATGTTTCGAGACAGTGACTGTTTAACGAAGACACGCAGAATTTTCGAACGCCTCTTGAAAGGCCTGCGCCTCCGATTTGCAACTTTAAGGCGATGCCTTTGAAGCTGAAATTTAGTATACCTCTTTCCACTTCATTTTCTCCTGATATATTGGCCAAAATCTGGCGAAAATTTCGAGAATACACAAAACTGTGCTTTGTAACAGGAGAACATGCCGTCGAAAGAGATGGAACAAAGTAACGTCTCCGGAGAGCAACTCAAAGAGCGAGAAGTGGCGCAGATGTTTCGAGACAGTGACTGTTTAACGAAGACACGCAGAATTTTCGAACGCCTCTTGAAAGGCCTGCGCCTCCGATTTGCAACTTTAAGGCGATGCCTTTGAAGCTGAAATTTAGTATACCTCTTTCCACTTCATTTTCTCCTGATATATTGGCCAAAATCTGGCGAAAATTTTCAGAATGCACAGAATTGGGCTTTGTAACAGGAGAACATGCCGTCGAAAGAGATGGAACAAAGTAACGTCTCCGGAGAGCAACTCAAAGAGCGAGAAGTGGCGCAGATGTTTCGAGACAGTGACAGTTTAACGAAGACACGCAGAATTTTCGAACGTCTCTTGAAAGGCCTGCCCCTCTTATTTGCAACTTTAAGGCGATGCCTTTGAAGCTGAAATTTAGTATACCTCTTTCCACTTCATTTTCTCCTGATATATTGGCCAAAATCTGGCGAAAATTTTCAGAATGCACAAAATTGGGCTTTGTAACAGGAGAACATGCCGTCGAAAATGATGGCACAAAGTAACGTCTCCGGAGAGCAAATCAAAGAGCAGGAAGTGGCGCAGATGTTTCAAGACAGTGACTGTTTCACGAAGAGACGCACAATTTTCGAAAGCCTCTTGAAAGGCCTGCGCCTCTTATTTGCAACTTTAAGGCGATGCCTTTGAAGCTAAAATTTAGTATACCTCTTTCCACTTCATTTTATCCTGATATATTGGCCAAAATCAGGCGAAAATTTTCAGAATGCACAAAATTGGGCTTTGTAATAGGAGAACATGCAGTCGAAAGAGATGGCACAAAGTAACGTCTCCGGAGAGCAAATCAAAGAGCGAGATGTGGCGCAGATGTTTCGAGACAGTGACTGATTAACGAAGAGACGCAGAATTTTCGAACGCCACTTGAAAGGCCTGCGCCTCTTATTTGCAACTTTAAGGCGATGCCTTTGAAGCTAAAATTTAGTATACCTCTTTCGACTTCATGTTCTCCTGATATATTGGCCAAAATCTGGCGAAAATTTTCAGAATGCACAAAATTGGGCTTTGTAACAGGAGAACATGCCGTCGAAAATGATGGCACAATGTAACGTCTCCGGAGAGCAAATCAAAGAGCGAGAAGTGGCGCAGATGTTTCGAGACAGTGACTGTTTAACGAAGACACGCAGAATTTTCGAACGCCTCTTGAAAGGCCTGCGCCTCTGATTTGCAACTTTAAGGCGATGCCATTGAAGCTGAAATTTAGTATACCTCTTTCCACTTCATTTTATCCTGATATATTGGCCAAAATCAGGCGAAAATTTTCAGAATGCACAAAATTAGGCTTTGTAATAGGAGAACATGCAGTCGAAAGAGATGGCACAAAGTAACGTCTCCGGAGAGCAAATCAAAGAGCGAGAAGTGGCGCAGGTGTTTCGAGACAGTGATTGTTTAACAACGAGACGCAGAATTTTCGAACGCCTCTTGAAAGGCCTGCGCCTCCGATTTGCAACTTTAAGGCGATGCCTTTGAATCTGAAATTTAGTATACCTCTTTCCACTTCATTTTCTCCTGATATATTGGCCAAAATCTGGCGAAAATTTTCAGAATGCACAGAATTGGGCTTTGTAACAGGAGAACATGCCGTCGAAAGAGATGGAACAAAGTAACGTCTCCGGAGAGCAACTCAAAGAGCGAGAAGTGGCGCAGATGTTTCGAGACAGTGACTGTTTAACGAAGACACGCAGAATTTTCGAACGTCTCTTGAAAGGCCTGCCCCTCTTATTTGCAACTTTAAGGCGATGCCTTTGAAGCTGAAATTTAGTATACCTCTTTCCACTTCATTTTCTCCTGATATATTGGCCAAAATCTGGCGAAAATTTTCAGAATGCACAAAATTGGGCTTTGTAACAGGAGAACATGCCGTCGAAAATGATGGCACAAAGTAACGTCTCCGGAGAGCAAATCAAAGAGCAGGAAGTGGCGCAGATGTTTCAAGACAGTGACTGTTTCACGAAGAGACGCACAATTTTCGAAAGCCTCTTGACAGGCCTGCGCCTCTTATTTGCAACTTTAAGGCGATGCCTTTGAAGCTAAAATTTAGTATACCTCTTTTCACTTCATTTTATCCTGATATATTGGCCAAAATCAGGCGAAAATTTTCAGAATGCACAAAATTGGGCTTTGTAATAGGAGAACATGCAGTCGAAAGAGATGGCACAAAGTAACGTCTCCGGAGAGCAAATCAAAGAGCGAGATGTGGCGCAGATGTTTCGAGACAGTGACTGATTAACGAAGAGACGCAGAATTTTCGAACGCCACTTGAAAGGCCTGCGCCTCTTATTTGCAACTTTAAGGCGATGCCATTGAAGCTGAAATTTAGTATACCTCTTTCCACTTCATTTTCTCCTAATATATTGGCCAAAATCTGGCGAAAATTTTCAGAATGCACAGAATTGGGCTTTGTAACAGGAGAACATGCCGTCGAAAGAGATGGAACAAAGTAACGTCTCCGGAGAGCAACGCAAAGAGCGAGAAGTGGCGCAGATGCTTCGAGACAGTGACTGTTTAACGAAGAGACGCAGAATTTTCGAACGCCTCTTGAAAGGCCTGCGCCTCTGATTTGCAACTTTAAGGCGATGCCTATGAAGCTGAAATTTAGTATACCTCTTTCGACTTCATGTTCTCCTGATATATTGGCCAAAATCTGGCGAAAATTTTCAGAATGCACAAAATTGGGCTTTGTAACAGGCGAACATGCCGTCGAAAATGATGGCACAATGTAACGTCTCCGGAGAGCAAATCAAAGAGCGAGAAGTGGCGCAGATGTTTCGAGACAGTGACTGTTTAACGAAGACACGCAGAATTTTCGAACGCCTCTTGAAAGGCCTGCGCCTCCGATTTGCAACTTTAAGGCGATGCCTTTGAAGCTGAAATTTAGTAAACCTCTTTCCACTTCATTTTCTCCTGATATATTGGCCAAAATCTGGCGAAAATTTCGAGAATACACAAAATTGTGCTTTGTAACAGGACAACATGCCGTCGAAAGAGATGGAACAAAGTAACGTCTCTGGAGAGCAAATCAAAGAGCGAGAAGTGGCGCAGGTGTTTCGAGACAGTGATTGTTTAACAACGAGACGCAGAATTTTCGAACGCCTCTTGAAAGGCCTGCGCCTCATATTTGCAACTTTAAGGCGATGCATTTGAAGCTGAAATTTAGTATACCTCTTTCGACTTCATGTTCTCCTGATATATTGGCCAAAATCTGGCGAAAATTTTCAGAATGCACAAAATTGGGCTTTGTAACAGGAGAACATGCCGTCGAAAATGATGGCACAAAGTAACGTCTCCGGAGAGCAAATCAAAGAGCGAGAAGTGGCGCAGATGTTTCGAGACAGTGACTGTTTAACGAAGACACGCAGAATTTTCGAACGCCTCTTGAAAGGCCTGCGCCTCCGATTTGCAACTTTAAGGCGATGCCTTTGAAGCTGAAATTTAGTATACCTCTTTCCACTTCATTTTCTCCTGATATATTGGCCAAAATCTGGCGAAAATTTCGAGAATACACAAAACTGTGCTTTGTAACAGGAGAACATGCCGTCGAAAGAGATGGAACAAAGTAACGTCTCCGGAGAGCAACTCAAAGAGCGAGAAGTGGCGCAGATGTTTCGAGACAGTGACTGTTTAACGAAGACACGCAGAATTTTCGAACGCCTCTTGAAAGGCCTGCGCCTCCGATTTGCAACTTTAAGGCGATGCCTTTGAAGCTGAAATTTAGTATACCTCTTTCCACTTCATTTTCTCCTGATATATTGGCCAAAATCTGGCGAAAATTTTCAGAATGCACAGAATTGGGCTTTGTAACAGGAGAACATGCCGTCGAAAGAGATGGAACAAAGTAACGTCTCCGGAGAGCAACTCAAAGAGCGAGAAGTGGCGCAGATGTTTCGAGACAGTGACAGTTTAACGAAGACACGCAGAATTTTCGAACGTCTCTTGAAAGGCCTGCCCCTCTTATTTGCAACTTTAAGGCGATGCCTTTGAAGCTGAAATTTAGTATACCTCTTTCCACTTCATTTTCTCCTGATATATTGGCCAAAATCTGGCGAAAATTTTCAGAATGCACAAAATTGGGCTTTGTAACAGGAGAACATGCCGTCGAAAATGATGGCACAAAGTAACGTCTCCGGAGAGCAAATCAAAGAGCAGGAAGTGGCGCAGATGTTTCAAGACAGTGACTGTTTCACGAAGAGACGCACAATTTTCGAAAGCCTCTTGAAAGGCCTGCGCCTCTTATTTGCAACTTTAAGGCGATGCCTTTGAAGCTAAAATTTAGTATACCTCTTTCCACTTCATTTTATCCTGATATATTGGCCAAAATCAGGCGAAAATTTTCAGAATGCACAAAATTGGGCTTTGTAATAGGAGAACATGCAGTCGAAAGAGATGGCACAAAGTAACGTCTCCGGAGAGCAAATCAAAGAGCGAGATGTGGCGCAGATGTTTCGAGACAGTGACTGATTAACGAAGAGACGCAGAATTTTCGAACGCCACTTGAAAGGCCTGCGCCTCTTATTTGCAACTTTAAGGCGATGCCTTTGAAGCTAAAATTTAGTATACCTCTTTCGACTTCATGTTCTCCTGATATATTGGCCAAAATCTGGCGAAAATTTTCAGAATGCACAAAATTGGGCTTTGTAACAGGAGAACATGCCGTCGAAAATGATGGCACAATGTAACGTCTCCGGAGAGCAAATCAAAGAGCGAGAAGTGGCGCAGATGTTTCGAGACAGTGACTGTTTAACGAAGACACGCAGAATTTTCGAACGCCTCTTGAAAGGCCTGCGCCTCTGATTTGCAACTTTAAGGCGATGCCATTGAAGCTGAAATTTAGTATACCTCTTTCCACTTCATTTTCTCCTAATATATTGGCCAAAATCTGGCGAAAATTTTCAGAATGCACAGAATTGGGCTTTGTAACAGGAGAACATGCCGTCGAAAGAGATGGAACAAAGTAACGTCAACGGAGAGCAACGCAAAGAGCGAGAAGTGGCGCAGATGTTTCAAGACAGTGACTGTTTCACGAAGAGACGCACAATTTTCGAAAGCATCTTGAAAGGCCTGCGCCTCTTATTTGCAACTTTAAGGCGATGCCTTTGAAGCTAAAATTTAGTATACCTCTTTCCACTTCATTTTATCCTGATATATTGGCCAAAATCAGGCGAAAATTTTCAGAATGCACAAAATTGGGCTTTGTAATAGGAGAACATGCAGTCGAAAGAGATGGCACAAAGTAACGTCTCCGGAGAGCAAATCAAAGAGCGAGATGTGGCGCAGATGTTTCGAG
>NW_027485230.1:0-46810 GCF_050908995.1 Andrena cerasifolii | reverse complement strand
AGACAGTGACTCTTTAACGAAGAGGAGCAGAATTTTCGAACGCCTCTTGAAAGGCCTGCGCCTCTTATTAGCAACTTTAAGGCGATGCCTGTGAATCTGAATTTTAGTATACCTAATTCCACTTCATGTTCTCCTGATATATTGGCCAAAACCTGCGAATATTTTCAGAATGCGCAAAATTGCGCTTTTTAACAGGAGATCATGCCGTTGAAAGAGATGGCACAAAGTAACGTCTCCGGAGAGCAAATCAGTGATCGAGAAGTGGGGCAGAAGTTTCGAGACAGTGACTGTTTAACGAAGAGACGCAGAATTTTCAAACGCCTCTTGAAAGGAATGCGCCTCATATTAGCAACTTTAAAGCGATGCCTTTGAAGCTGAAATTTAGTGTACCGCTTTCCACTTCATGTTCTCCTGATACATTGGCCAAAATTTGGCGAAAATTTTCAGAATGCACAAAATTGGGCTTTGTAACAGGAGAACATGTCGTCGAACGAGATGGCACAAACTAACGTCTCCGGGGAACAAATCAAAGAGCGAGAAGTGGGGCAGAAGTTTCGAGACAGTGACTGTTTAACGAAGAGACGCAGAATTTTCGGACGCCTCTTGAAAGGAATGCGCCTCATATTAGCAACTTTAAAGCGATGCCTTTGAAGCTGAAATTTAGTGTACCTCTTTCCACTTCATGTTCTCCTGATACATTGGCCAAAATTTGGCGAAAATTTTCAGAATGCACAAAATTGGGCTTTGTAACAGGAGAACATGCCGTCGAAAGAGATGGCACAAAGTAACATCACCGGAGAGCAAATCATTGAGCGAGGAGTGGCGCAGATATTTCGAGACAGTGACTGTTTAACGAAGAGACGCAGAATTTTCGAACACCTCTTGAAAGGCCTGCGCCTCTTATTGGCAACTATAAGGTGATGCCTTTGAAGCTGAAATTTAGTGTACCTCTTTCCACTTCAGGTTCTCCTGATACATTGGCCAAAATTTGGCGAAAATTTTCAGAATGCACAAAATTGGGCTTTTTAACAGGAGAACATGTCGTCGAAAGAGATGGCACAAAGTAACGTCTCCGGGGAGCAAATCAAACAGCGAGAAGTGGCGCAGATGTTTCGAGACAGTGACTGTTTAACGAAGAGACGCAGAATTTTCGAACACCTCTTGAAAGGCCTGCGCCTCTTATTGGCAACTTTAAGGCGATGCATTTGAAGCTGAAATTTAGTATACCTCTTTCCACTTCATGTTCTCATGATATATTGGCCATAATCCGGCGAATATTTTCAGAATGCACAAAATTGCGCTTTGTAACAGGAGAACATGCCGTCGAAAGAGATGGCACAAAGTAACGTCTCCGGAGAGCAAATCAAAGAGCGAGAAGTGGCGCAGATGTATCGAGACAGTGACTGGTTAACGAAGAGACGCAGAATTTTCGAACACCTCTTGAAAGGCCTGCGCCTCTTATTGGCAACTTTAAGGCGATGCATTTGAAGCTGAAATTTAGTATACCTCTTTCCGCTTCATGTTCTCATGATATATTGGCCAAAATCTGGCGAAATTTTTCAGAATGCACAAAATTGCGCTTTGTAACAGGAGAACATGCTGTCGAAAGAGATGGCACAAAGTAACGTCTCCGGAGAGCAAATCAAAGAGCGAGAAGTGGCGCAGATGTTTCGAGACAGTGACTGTTTAACGAAGACACGCAGAATTTTCGAACACCTCTTGAAAGGCATGCGCCTCTTATTGGCAACTTTAAGGCGATGCATTTGAAGCTGAAATTTAGTATATCTCTTTCCACTTCATGTCCTCATGATACATTGACCAAAATCTGGCGAAAATTTTCTAAACGCACAAAATTGCGCTTTGTAACAGGAGAACATGCCGTCGAAAGAGATGGCACAAAGTAACGTCTCCGGAGAGCAAATCAATGAGCGAGAAGTGGTGCATGTGTTTCGAGACAGTGACTGCTTAACGAAGAGACGCAGAATTTTCGAACACCTCTTGAAAGGCCTGCGCCTCTTATTGGCAACTATAAGGTGATGCCTTTGAAGCTGAAATTTAGTGTACCTCTTTCCACTTCAGGTTCTCCTGATACATTGGCCAAAATTTGGCGAAAATTTTCAGAATGCACAAAATTGGGCTTTGTAACAGGAGAACAT
Source organism: Andrena cerasifolii (assembly GCF_050908995.1). Taxonomy (NCBI): domain Eukaryota; kingdom Metazoa; phylum Arthropoda; class Insecta; order Hymenoptera; family Andrenidae; genus Andrena; species Andrena cerasifolii. The sequence continues at coordinate 44,654 of NW_027485230.1, read as the reverse complement.
GTCGTCGAAAGAGATGGCACAAAGTAACGTCCCCGGGGAGCAAATCAAAGAGCGAGAAGTGGCGCAGATGTTTCGAGACAGTGACTGTTTAACGAAGAGACGCAGAATTTTCAAACGCCTCTTGAAAGGAATGCGCCTCATATTAGCAACTTTATGGCGATGCCTTTGAAGCTGAAATTTAGTATACCTCTTTCCACTTCATGTTCTCCTGATACATTGGCCAAAACTTGGCGAAAATTTTCAGATTGCACAAAATTGGGCTTTGTAACAGGAGAACATGCCGTCGAAAGGGATGGCACAAAGTAACGTCTCCGGAGAGCAAATCAAAGAGCGAGAAGTGGCGCAGATGTTTCGAGACAGTGACTGTTTAAGAAGAGACGCAGAATTTTCGAACGCCTCTTGAAAGGCCTGCGCCTCCTATTAGCAACTTTACGGCGATGCTTTTGAAACTGAAATTTAGTATACCTCATTCCACTTCATGTTCTCCTGATATATTGGCCAAAACCTGCGAATATTTTCAGAATGCACAAAATTGCGCTTTGTAACAGGAGAACGTGCCGTCGAAAGGGATGGCACAAAGTAACGTCTCCGGAGAGCAAATCAAAGAGGGAGAAGAGGCGCAGATGTTTCGAGACAGTGACTCTTTAACGAAGAGGAGCAGAATTTTCGAACGCCTCTTGAAAGGCCTGCGCCTCTTATTAGCGACTTTAAGGCGATGCCTGTGAATCTGAAATTTAGTATACCTAATTCCACCTCATGTTCTCCTGATATATTGGCCAAAACCTGCGAATATTTTCAGAATGCGCAAAATTGCGCTTTTTAACAGGAGATCATGCCGTTGAAAGAGATGGCACAAAGTAACGTCTCCGGAGAGCAAATCAGTGATCGAGAAGTGGGGCAGAAGTTTCGAGACAGTGACTGTTTAACGAAGAGACGCAGAATTTTCAAACGCATCTTGAAAGGAATGCGCCTCATATTAGCAACTTTAAAGCGATGCCTTTGAAGCTGAAATTTAGTGTACCTCTTTCCACTTCATGTTCTCCTGATACATTGGCCAAAATTTGCCGAAAATTTTCAGAATGCACAAAATTGGGCTTTGTAACAGGAGAACATGTCGTCGAACGAGATGGCACAAACTAACGTCTCCGGGGAACAAATCAAAGAGCGAGAAGTGGGGCAGAAGTTTCGAGACAGTGACTGTTTAACGAAGAGGCGCAGAATTTTCGGACGCCTCTTGAAAGGAATGCGCCTCATATTAGCAACTTTAAAGCGATGCCTTTGAAGCTGAAATTTAGTGTACCTCTTTCCACTTCATGTTCTCCTGATACATTGGCCAAAATTTGGCGAAAATTTTCAGAATGCACAAAATTGGTCTTTGTAACAGGAGAACATGCCGTCGAAAGAGATGGCACAAAGTAACATCACGGGAGAGCAAATCATTGAGCGAGGAGTGGCGCAGATGTTTCGAGACAGTGACTGTTTAACGAAGAGACGCAGTATTTTCGAACGCCTCTTGAAAGGCCTCCGCCTCTTATTTGCAACTTTAAGGCGATGCATTTGAATCTGAAATTTAGTATACCTCTTTCCGCTTCATGTTCTCATGATATATTGGCCAAAATCTGGCGAATATTTTCAGAATGCACAAAATTGCGCTTTGTAACAGGAGAACATGCCGTCGAAAGAGATGGCACAAAGTAACATCACGGGAGAGCAAATCATTGAGCGAGGAGTGGCGCAGATGTTTCGAGACAGTGACTGTTTAACGAAGAGACGCAGTATTTTCGAACGCCTCTTGAAAGGCCTCCGCCTCTTATTTGCAACTTTAAGGCGATGCATTTGAATCTGAAATTTAGTATACCTCTTTCCGCTTCATGTTCTCATGATATATCGGCCAAAATCTGGCGAATATTTTCAGAATGCACAAAATTGCGCTTTGTAACAGGAGAACATGCTGTCGAAAGAGATGGCACAAAGTAACGTCTCCGGAGAACAAATCAAAGAGCGAGAAGTGGCGCAGATGTTTCGAGACAGTGACTGTTTAACGAAGAGACGCAGAATTTTCGAACACCTCTTGAAAGGCCTGCGCCTCTTGTTGGCAACTTTATGGCGATGCCTTTGAAGCTGAAATTTAGTATACCTCTTTCCACATCATGTTCTCCTGATACATTGGCCAAAACTTGGCGAAAATTTTCAGAATGCACAAAATTGGGCTTTGTAACAGGAGAACATGCCGTCGAAAGGGATGGCACAAAGTAACGTCTCCGGAGAGCAAATCAAAGAGCGAGAAGTGGCGCAGATGTTTCGAGACAGTGACTGTTTAAGAAGAGACGCAGAATTTTCGAACGCCTCTTGAAAGGCCTGCGCCTCCTATTAGCAACTTTACGGCGATGCCTTTGAAACTGAAATTTAGTATACCTCATTCCACTTCATGTTCTCCTGATATATTGGCCAAAACCTGCGAATATTTTCAGAATGCACAAAATTGCGCTTTGTAACAGGAGAACGTGCCGTCGAAAGGGATGGCACAAAGTAACGTCTCCGGAGAGCAAATCAAAGAGGGAGAAGAGGCGCAGATGTTTCGAGACAGTGACTCTTTAACGAAGAGGAGCAGAATTTTCGAACGCCTCTTGAAAGGCCTGCGCCTCTTATTAGCAACTTTAAGGCGATGCCTGTGAATCTGAATTTTAGTATACCTAATTCCACTTCATGTTCTCCTGATATATTGGCCAAAACCTGCGAATATTTTCAGAATGCGCAAAATTGCGCTTTTTAACAGGAGATCATGCCGTTGAAAGAGATGGCACAAAGTAACGTCTCCGGAGAGCAAATCAGTGATCGAGAAGTGGGGCAGAAGTTTCGAGACAGTGACTGTTTAACGAAGAGACGCAGAATTTTCAAACGCCTCTTGAAAGGAATGCGCCTCATATTAGCAACTTTAAAGCGATGCCTTTGAAGCTGAAATTTAGTGTACCTCTTTCCACTTCATGTTCTCCTGATACATTGGCCAAAATTTGGCGAAAATTTTCAGAATGCACAAAATTGGGCTTTGTAACAGGAGAACATGTCGTCGAACGAGATGGCACAAACTAACGTCTCCGGGGAACAAATCAAAGAGCGAGAAGTGGGGCAGAAGTTTCGAGACAGTGACTGTTTAACGAAGAGACGCAGAATTTTCGGACGCCTCTTGAAAGGAATGCGCCTCATATTAGCAACTTTAAAGCGATGCCTTTGAAGCTGAAATTTAGTGTACCTCTTTCCACTTCATGTTCTCCTGATACATTGGCCAAAATTTGGCGAAAATTTTCAGAATGCACAAAATTGGGCTTTGTAACAGGAGAACATGCCGTCGAAAGAGATGGCACAAAGTAACATCACCGGAGAGCAAATCATTGAGCGAGGAGTGGCGCAGATATTTCGAGACAGTGACTGTTTAACGAAGAGACGCAGAATTTTCGAACACCTCTTGAAAGGCCTGCGCCTCTTATTGGCAACTATAAGGTGATGCCTTTGAAGCTGAAATTTAGTGTACCTCTTTCCACTTCAGGTTCTCCTGATACATTGGCCAAAATTTGGCGAAAATTTTCAGAATGCACAAAATTGGGCTTTTTAACAGGAGAACATGTCGTCGAAAGAGATGGCACAAAGTAACGTCTCCGGGGAGCAAATCAAACAGCGAGAAGTGGCGCAGATGTTTCGAGACAGTGACTGTTTAACGAAGAGACGCAGAATTTTCGAACACCTCTTGAAAGGCCTGCGCCTCTTATTGGCAACTTTAAGGCGATGCATTTGAAGCTGAAATTTAGTATACCTCTTTCCACTTCATGTTCTCATGATATATTGGCCATAATCTGGCGAATATTTTCAGAATGCACAAAATTGCGCTTTGTAACAGGAGAACATGCCGTCGAAAGAGATGGCACAAAGTAACGTCTCCGGAGAGCAAATCAAAGAGCGAGAAGTGGCGCAGATGTATCGAGACAGTGACTGGTTAACGAAGAGACGCAGAATTTTCGAACACCTCTTGAAAGGCCTGCGCCTCTTATTGGCAACTTTAAGGCGATGCATTTGAAGCTGAAATTTAGTATACCTCTTTCCGCTTCATGTTCTCATGATATATTGGCCAAAATCTGGCGAAATTTTTCAGAATGCACAAAATTGCGCTTTGTAACAGGAGAACATGCTGTCGAAAGAGATGGCACAAAGTAACGTCTCCGGAGAGCAAATCAAAGAGCGAGAAGTGGCGCAGATGTTTCGAGACAGTGACTGTTTAACGAAGACACGCAGAATTTTCGAACACCTCTTGAAAGGCATGCGCCTCTTATTGGCAACTTTAAGGCGATGCATTTGAAGCTGAAATTTAGTATATCTCTTTCCACTTCATGTCCTCATGATACATTGACCAAAATCTGGCGAAAATTTTCTAAACGCACAAAATTGCGCTTTGTAACAGGAGAACATGCCGTCGAAAGAGATGGCACAAAGTAACGTCTCCGGAGAGCAAATCAATGAGCGAGAAGTGGTGCATGTGTTTCGAGACAGTGACTGCTTAACGAAGAGACGCAGAATTTTCGAACACCTCTTGAAAGGCCTGCGCCTCTTATTGGCAACTATAAGGTGATGCCTTTGAAGCTGAAATTTAGTGTACCTCTTTCCACTTCAGGTTCTCCTGATACATTGGCCAAAATTTGGCGAAAATTTTCAGAATGCACAAAATTGGGCTTTGTAACAGGAGAACATGTCGTCGAAAGAGATGGCACAAAGTAACGTCCCCGGGGAGCAAATCAAAGAGCGAGAAGTGGCGCAGATGTTTCGAGACAGTGACTGTTTAACGAAGAGACGCAGAATTTTCAAACGCCTCTTGAAAGGAATGCGCCTCATATTAGCAACTTTATGGCGATGCCTTTGAAGCTGAAATTTAGTATACCTCTTTCCACTTCATGTTCTCCTGATACATTGGCCAAAACTTGGCGAAAATTTTCAGATTGCACAAAATTGGGCTTTGTAACAGGAGAACATGCCGTCGAAAGGGATGGCACAAAGTAACGTCTCCGGAGAGCAAATCAAAGAGCGAGAAGTGGCGCAGATGTTTCGAGACAGTGACTGTTTAAGAAGAGACGCAGAATTTTCGAACGCCTCTTGAAAGGCCTGCGCCTCCTATTAGCAACTTTACGGCGATGCCTTTGAAACTGAAATTTAGTATACCTCATTCCACTTCATGTTCTCCTGATATATTGGCCAAAACCTGCGAATATTTTCAGAATGCACAAAATTGCGCTTTGTAACAGGAGAACGTGCCGTCGAAAGGGATGGCACAAAGTAACGTCTCCGGAGAGCAAATCAAAGAGGGAGAAGAGGCGCAGATGTTTCGAGACAGTGACTCTTTAACGAAGAGGAGCAGAATTTTCGAACGCCTCTTGAAAGGCCTGCGCCTCTTATTAGCGACTTTAAGGCGATGCCTGTGAATCTGAAATTTAGTATACCTAATTCCACCTCATGTTCTCCTGATATATTGGCCAAAACCTGCGAATATTTTCAGAATGCGCAAAATTGCGCTTTTTAACAGGAGATCATGCCGTTGAAAGAGATGGCACAAAGTAACGTCTCCGGAGAGCAAATCAGTGATCGAGAAGTGGGGCAGAAGTTTCGAGACAGTGACTGTTTAACGAAGAGACGCAGAATTTTCAAACGCATCTTGAAAGGAATGCGCCTCATATTAGCAACTTTAAAGCGATGCCTTTGAAGCTGAAATTTAGTGTACCTCTTTCCACTTCATGTTCTCCTGATACATTGGCCAAAATTTGGCGAAAATTTTCAGAATGCACAAAATTGGGCTTTGTAACAGGAGAACATGTCGTCGAACGAGATGGCACAAACTAACGTCTCCGGGGAACAAATCAAAGAGCGAGAAGTGGGGCAGAAGTTTCGAGACAGTGACTGTTTAACGAAGAGGCGCAGAATTTTCGGACGCCTCTTGAAAGGAATGCGCCTCATATTAGCAACTTTAAAGCGATGCCTTTGAAGCTGAAATTTAGTGTACCTCTTTCCACTTCATGTTCTCCTGATACATTGGCCAAAATTTGGCGAAAATTTTCAGAATGCACAAAATTGGTCTTTGTAACAGGAGAACATGCCGTCGAAAGGGATGGCACAAAGTAACGTCTCCAGAGAGCAAATCAAAGAGCGAGAAGTGGCGCAGATGTTTCGAGACAGTGACTGTTTAACGAAGAGACGCAGAATTTTCGAACACCTCTTGAAATGCCTGCGCCTCTTATTGGCAACTTTAAGGCGATGCATTTGAAGCTGAAATTTAGTCTACCTCTTTCCACTTCATGTTCTCCTGATACATTGGCCAAAATTTGGCGAAAATTTTCAGAATGCACAAAATTGGGCTTTGTAACAGGAGAACATGCCGTCGAAAGAGATGGCACAAAGTAACGTCTCCGGAGAGCAAATCAAAGAGCGAGAAGTGGCGCAGATGTTTCGAGACAGTGACTGTTTAACGAAGAGACGCAGAATTTTCGAACACCTCTTGAAAGGCCTGCGCCTCTCATTGGCAACTTTAAGGCGATGCATTTGAAGCTGAAATTTAGTATACCTCTTTCCACTTCATGTTCTCATGATATATTGGCCATAATCTGGCGAATATTTTCAGAATGCACAAAATTGCGCTTCGTAACAGGAGAACATGCCGTCGAAAGAGATGGCACAAAGTAACGTCTCCGGAGAGCAAATCAAAGAGCGAGAAGTGGCGCAGATGTATCGAGACAGTGACTGGTTAACGAAGAGACGCAGAATTTTCGAACACCTCTTGAAAGGCCTGCGCCTCTTATTGGCAACTTTAAGGCGATGCATTTGAAGCTGAAATTTAGTATACCTCTTTCCACTTCATGTTCTCATGATACATTGGCCAAAATCTGGCGAAAATTTTCAGAACGCACAAAATTGCGCTTTGTAGCAGGAGAACATGCCGTCGAAAGAGATGGCACAAAGTAACGTCTCCGGAGAGCAAATCAATGAGCGAGCAGTGGCGCATGTGTTTCGAGACAGTGACTGTTTAACGAAGAGACGCAGAATTTTCGAACTCCTCTTGAAAGGCCTGCGCCTCTTATTGGCAACTTTAAGGTGATGCCTTTGAAGCTGAAATTTAGTGTACCTCTTTCCACTTCATGTTCTCCTGATACATTGGCCAAAATTTGGCGAAAATTTTCAGAATGCACAAAATTGGGCTTTGTAACAGGAGAACATGTCGTCGAAAGAGATGGCACAAAGTAACGTCTCCGGAGAGCAAATCAAAGAGCGAGAAGTGGCGCAGATGTTTCGAGACAGTGACTGTTTAACGAAGAGACGCAGAATTTTCGAACTCCTCTTGAAATGCCTGCGCCTCTTATTGGCAACTATAAGGCGATGCATTTGAAGCTGAAATTTAGTATACCTCTTTCCACTTCATGTTCTCATGATATATTGGCCAAAATCTGGCGAATATTTTCAGAATGCACAAAATTGCGCTTTGTAACAGGAGAACATGCCGTCGAAAGAGATGGCACAAAGTAACATCACGGGAGAGCAAATCATTGAGCGAGGAGTGGCGCAGATGTTTCGAGACAGTGACTGTTTAACGAAGAGACGCAGAAATTTCGAACACCTCTTGAAAGGCCTGCGCCTCTTATTGGCAACTTTAAGGCGATGCATTTGAAGCTGAAATTTAGTATATCTCTTTCCACTTCATGTTCTCATGATATGCTGGCCAAAATCTGGCGAATATTTTCAGAATGCACAAAATTGCGCTTTGTAACAGGAGAACATGCCGTCGAAAGAGATGGCACAAAGTAACATCACCGGAGAGCAAATCATTGAGCGAGGAGTGGCGCAGATATTTCGAGACAGTGACTGTTTAACGAAGAGACGCAGAATTTTCGAACACCTCTTGAAAGGCCTGCGCCTCTTATTGGCAACTATAAGGTGATGCCTTTGAAGCTGAAATTTAGTGTACCTCTTTCCACTTCAGGTTCTCCTGATACATTGGCCAAAATTTGGCGAAAATTTTCAGAATGCACAAAATTGGGCTTTTTAACAGGAGAACATGTCGTCGAAAGAGATGGCACAAAGTAACGTCTCCGGGGAGCAAATCAAACAGCGAGAAGTGGCGCAGATGTTTCGAGACAGTGACTGTTTAACGAAGAGACGCAGAATTTTCGAACACCTCTTGAAAGGCCTGCGCCTCTTATTGGCAACTTTAAGGCGATGCATTTGAAGCTGAAATTTAGTATACCTCTTTCCACTTCATGTTCTCATGATATATTGGCCATAATCTGGCGAATATTTTCAGAATGCACAAAATTGCGCTTTGTAACAGGAGAACATGCCGTCGAAAGAGATGGCACAAAGTAACGTCTCCGGAGAGCAAATCAAAGAGCGAGAAGTGGCGCAGATGTATCGAGACAGTGACTGGTTAACGAAGAGACGCAGAATTTTCGAACACCTCTTGAAAGGCCTGCGCCTCTTATTGGCAACTTTAAGGCGATGCATTTGAAGCTGAAATTTAGTATACCTCTTTCCGCTTCATGTTCTCATGATATATTGGCCAAAATCTGGCGAAATTTTTCAGAATGCACAAAATTGCGCTTTGTAACAGGAGAACATGCTGTCGAAAGAGATGGCACAAAGTAACGTCTCCGGAGAGCAAATCAAAGAGCGAGAAGTGGCGCAGATGTTTCGAGACAGTGACTGTTTAACGAAGACACGCAGAATTTTCGAACACCTCTTGAAAGGCATGCGCCTCTTATTGGCAACTTTAAGGCGATGCATTTGAAGCTGAAATTTAGTATATCTCTTTCCACTTCATGTCCTCATGATACATTGACCAAAATCTGGCGAAAATTTTCTAAACGCACAAAATTGCGCTTTGTAACAGGAGAACATGCCGTCGAAAGAGATGGCACAAAGTAACGTCTCCGGAGAGCAAATCAATGAGCGAGAAGTGGTGCATGTGTTTCGAGACAGTGACTGCTTAACGAAGAGACGCAGAATTTTCGAACACCTCTTGAAAGGCCTGCGCCTCTTATTGGCAACTATAAGGTGATGCCTTTGAAGCTGAAATTTAGTGTACCTCTTTCCACTTCAGGTTCTCCTGATACATTGGCCAAAATTTGGCGAAAATTTTCAGAATGCACAAAATTGGGCTTTGTAACAGGAGAACATGTCGTCGAAAGAGATGGCACAAAGTAACGTCCCCGGGGAGCAAATCAAAGAGCGAGAAGTGGCGCAGATGTTTCGAGACAGTGACTGTTTAACGAAGAGACGCAGAATTTTCAAACGCCTCTTGAAAGGAATGCGCCTCATATTAGCAACTTTATGGCGATGCCTTTGAAGCTGAAATTTAGTATACCTCTTTCCACTTCATGTTCTCCTGATACATTGGCCAAAACTTGGCGAAAATTTTCAGATTGCACAAAATTGGGCTTTGTAACAGGAGAACATGCCGTCGAAAGGGATGGCACAAAGTAACGTCTCCGGAGAGCAAATCAAAGAGCGAGAAGTGGCGCAGATGTTTCGAGACAGTGACTGTTTAAGAAGAGACGCAGAATTTTCGAACGCCTCTTGAAAGGCCTGCGCCTCCTATTAGCAACTTTACGGCGATGCCTTTGAAACTGAAATTTAGTATACCTCATTCCACTTCATGTTCTCCTGATATATTGGCCAAAACCTGCGAATATTTTCAGAATGCACAAAATTGCGCTTTGTAACAGGAGAACGTGCCGTCGAAAGGGATGGCACAAAGTAACGTCTCCGGAGAGCAAATCAAAGAGGGAGAAGAGGCGCAGATGTTTCGAGACAGTGACTCTTTAACGAAGAGGAGCAGAATTTTCGAACGCCTCTTGAAAGGCCTGCGCCTCTTATTAGCGACTTTAAGGCGATGCCTGTGAATCTGAAATTTAGTATACCTAATTCCACCTCATGTTCTCCTGATATATTGGCCAAAACCTGCGAATATTTTCAGAATGCGCAAAATTGCGCTTTTTAACAGGAGATCATGCCGTTGAAAGAGATGGCACAAAGTAACGTCTCCGGAGAGCAAATCAGTGATCGAGAAGTGGGGCAGAAGTTTCGAGACAGTGACTGTTTAACGAAGAGACGCAGAATTTTCAAACGCATCTTGAAAGGAATGCGCCTCATATTAGCAACTTTAAAGCGATGCCTTTGAAGCTGAAATTTAGTGTACCTCTTTCCACTTCATGTTCTCCTGATACATTGGCCAAAATTTGGCGAAAATTTTCAGAATGCACAAAATTGGGCTTTGTAACAGGAGAACATGTCGTCGAACGAGATGGCACAAACTAACGTCTCCGGGGAACAAATCAAAGAGCGAGAAGTGGGGCAGAAGTTTCGAGACAGTGACTGTTTAACGAAGAGGCGCAGAATTTTCGGACGCCTCTTGAAAGGAATGCGCCTCATATTAGCAACTTTAAAGCGATGCCTTTGAAGCTGAAATTTAGTGTACCTCTTTCCACTTCATGTTCTCCTGATACATTGGCCAAAATTTGGCGAAAATTTTCAGAATGCACAAAATTGGTCTTTGTAACAGGAGAACATGCCGTCGAAAGGGATGGCACAAAGTAACGTCTCCAGAGAGCAAATCAAAGAGCGAGAAGTGGCGCAGATGTTTCGAGACAGTGACTGTTTAACGAAGAGACGCAGAATTTTCGAACACCTCTTGAAATGCCTGCGCCTCTTATTGGCAACTTTAAGGCGATGCATTTGAAGCTGAAATTTAGTGTACCTCTTTCCACTTCATGTTCTCCTGATACATTGGCCAAAATTTGGCGAAAATTTTCAGAATGCACAAAATTGGGCTTTGTAACAGGAGAACATGCCGTCGAAAGAGATGGCACAAAGTAACGTCTCCGGAGAGCAAATCAAAGAGCGAGAAGTGGCGCAGATGTTTCGAGACAGTGACTGTTTAACGAAGAGACGCAGAATTTTCGAACACCTCTTGAAAGGCCTGCGCCTCTCATTGGCAACTTTAAGGCGATGCATTTGAAGCTGAAATTTAGTATACCTCTTTCCACTTCATGTTCTCATGATATATTGGCCATAATCTGGCGAATATTTTCAGAATGCACAAAATTGCGCTTCGTAACAGGAGAACATGCCGTCGAAAGAGATGGCACAAAGTAACGTCTCCGGAGAGCAAATCAAAGAGCGAGAAGTGGCGCAGATGTATCGAGACAGTGACTGGTTAACGAAGAGACGCAGAATTTTCGAACACCTCTTGAAAGGCCTGCGCCTCTTATTGGCAACTTTAAGGCGATGCCTTTGAAGCTGAAATTTAGTATACGTCTTTCCACTTCATGTTCTCATGATACATTGGCCAAAATCTGGCGAAAATTTTCAGAACGCACAAAATTGCGCTTTGTAGCAGGAGAACATGCCGTCGAAAGAGATGGCACAAAGTAACGTCTCCGGAGAGCAAATCAATGAGCGAGCAGTGGCGCATGTGTTTCGAGACAGTGACTGTTTAACGAAGAGACGCAGAATTTTCGAACACCTCTTGAAAGGCCTGCGCCTCTTGTTGGCAACTTTATGGCGATGCCTTTGAAGCTGAAATTTAGTATACCTCTTTCCACATCATGTTCTCCTGATACATTGGCCAAAACTTGGCGAAAATTTTCAGAATGCACAAAATTGGGCTTTGTAACAGGAGAACATGCCGTCGAAAGGGATGGCACAAAGTAACGTCTCCGGAGAGCAAATCAAAGAGCGAGAAGTGGCGCAGATGTTTCGAGACAGTGACTGTTTAAGAAGAGACGCAGAATTTTCGAACGCCTCTTGAAAGGCCTGCGCCTCCTATTAGCAACTTTACGGCGATGCCTTTGAAACTGAAATTTAGTATACCTCATTCCACTTCATGTTCTCCTGATATATTGGCCAAAACCTGCGAATATTTTCAGAATGCACAAAATTGCGCTTTGTAACAGGAGAACGTGCCGTCGAAAGGGATGGCACAAAGTAACGTCTCCGGAGAGCAAATCAAAGAGGGAGAAGAGGCGCAGATGTTTCGAGACAGTGACTCTTTAACGAAGAGGAGCAGAATTTTCGAACGCCTCTTGAAAGGCCTGCGCCTCTTATTAGCAACTTTAAGGCGATGCCTGTGAATCTGAATTTTAGTATACCTAATTCCACTTCATGTTCTCCTGATATATTGGCCAAAACCTGCGAATATTTTCAGAATGCGCAAAATTGCGCTTTTTAACAGGAGATCATGCCGTTGAAAGAGATGGCACAAAGTAACGTCTCCGGAGAGCAAATCAGTGATCGAGAAGTGGGGCAGAAGTTTCGAGACAGTGACTGTTTAACGAAGAGACGCAGAATTTTCAAACGCCTCTTGAAAGGAATGCGCCTCATATTAGCAACTTTAAAGCGATGCCTTTGAAGCTGAAATTTAGTGTACCTCTTTCCACTTCATGTTCTCCTGATACATTGGCCAAAATTTGGCGAAAATTTTCAGAATGCACAAAATTGGGCTTTGTAACAGGAGAACATGTCGTCGAACGAGATGGCACAAACTAACGTCTCCGGGGAACAAATCAAAGAGCGAGAAGTGGGGCAGAAGTTTCGAGACAGTGACTGTTTAACGAAGAGACGCAGAATTTTCGGACGCCTCTTGAAAGGAATGCGCCTCATATTAGCAACTTTAAAGCGATGCCTTTGAAGCTGAAATTTAGTGTACCTCTTTCCACTTCATGTTCTCCTGATACATTGGCCAAAATTTGGCGAAAATTTTCAGAATGCACAAAATTGGGCTTTGTAACAGGAGAACATGCCGTCGAAAGAGATGGCACAAAGTAACATCACCGGAGAGCAAATCATTGAGCGAGGAGTGGCGCAGATATTTCGAGACAGTGACTGTTTAACGAAGAGACGCAGAATTTTCGAACACCTCTTGAAAGGCCTGCGCCTCTTATTGGCAACTATAAGGTGATGCCTTTGAAGCTGAAATTTAGTGTACCTCTTTCCACTTCAGGTTCTCCTGATACATTGGCCAAAATTTGGCGAAAATTTTCAGAATGCACAAAATTGGGCTTTTTAACAGGAGAACATGTCGTCGAAAGAGATGGCACAAAGTAACGTCTCCGGGGAGCAAATCAAACAGCGAGAAGTGGCGCAGATGTTTCGAGACAGTGACTGTTTAACGAAGAGACGCAGAATTTTCGAACACCTCTTGAAAGGCCTGCGCCTCTTATTGGCAACTTTAAGGCGATGCATTTGAAGCTGAAATTTAGTATACCTCTTTCCGCTTCATGTTCTCATGATATATTGGCCAAAATCTGGCGAAATTTTTCAGAATGCACAAAATTGCGCTTTGTAACAGGAGAACATGCTGTCGAAAGAGATGGCACAAAGTAACGTCTCCGGAGAGCAAATCAAAGAGCGAGAAGTGGCGCAGATGTTTCGAGACAGTGACTGTTTAACGAAGACACGCAGAATTTTCGAACACCTCTTGAAAGGCATGCGCCTCTTATTGGCAACTTTAAGGCGATGCATTTGAAGCTGAAATTTAGTATATCTCTTTCCACTTCATGTCCTCATGATACATTGACCAAAATCTGGCGAAAATTTTCTAAACGCACAAAATTGCGCTTTGTAACAGGAGAACATGCCGTCGAAAGAGATGGCACAAAGTAACGTCTCCGGAGAGCAAATCAATGAGCGAGAAGTGGTGCATGTGTTTCGAGACAGTGACTGCTTAACGAAGAGACGCAGAATTTTCGAACACCTCTTGAAAGGCCTGCGCCTCTTATTGGCAACTATAAGGTGATGCCTTTGAAGCTGAAATTTAGTGTACCTCTTTCCACTTCAGGTTCTCCTGATACATTGGCCAAAATTTGGCGAAAATTTTCAGAATGCACAAAATTGGGCTTTGTAACAGGAGAACATGTCGTCGAAAGAGATGGCACAAAGTAACGTCCCCGGGGAGCAAATCAAAGAGCGAGAAGTGGCGCAGATGTTTCGAGACAGTGACTGTTTAACGAAGAGACGCAGAATTTTCAAACGCCTCTTGAAAGGAATGCGCCTCATATTAGCAACTTTATGGCGATGCCTTTGAAGCTGAAATTTAGTATACCTCTTTCCACTTCATGTTCTCCTGATACATTGGCCAAAACTTGGCGAAAATTTTCAGATTGCACAAAATTGGGCTTTGTAACAGGAGAACATGCCGTCGAAAGGGATGGCACAAAGTAACGTCTCCGGAGAGCAAATCAAAGAGCGAGAAGTGGCGCAGATGTTTCGAGACAGTGACTGTTTAAGAAGAGACGCAGAATTTTCGAACGCCTCTTGAAAGGCCTGCGCCTCCTATTAGCAACTTTACGGCGATGCCTTTGAAACTGAAATTTAGTATACCTCATTCCACTTCATGTTCTCCTGATATATTGGCCAAAACCTGCGAATATTTTCAGAATGCACAAAATTGCGCTTTGTAACAGGAGAACGTGCCGTCGAAAGGGATGGCACAAAGTAACGTCTCCGGAGAGCAAATCAAAGAGGGAGAAGAGGCGCAGATGTTTCGAGACAGTGACTCTTTAACGAAGAGGAGCAGAATTTTCGAACGCCTCTTGAAAGGCCTGCGCCTCTTATTAGCGACTTTAAGGCGATGCCTGTGAATCTGAAATTTAGTATACCTAATTCCACCTCATGTTCTCCTGATATATTGGCCAAAACCTGCGAATATTTTCAGAATGCGCAAAATTGCGCTTTTTAACAGGAGATCATGCCGTTGAAAGAGATGGCACAAAGTAACGTCTCCGGAGAGCAAATCAGTGATCGAGAAGTGGGGCAGAAGTTTCGAGACAGTGACTGTTTAACGAAGAGACGCAGAATTTTCAAACGCATCTTGAAAGGAATGCGCCTCATATTAGCAACTTTAAAGCGATGCCTTTGAAGCTGAAATTTAGTGTACCTCTTTCCACTTCATGTTCTCCTGATACATTGGCCAAAATTTGGCGAAAATTTTCAGAATGCACAAAATTGGGCTTTGTAACAGGAGAACATGTCGTCGAACGAGATGGCACAAACTAACGTCTCCGGGGAACAAATCAAAGAGCGAGAAGTGGGGCAGAAGTTTCGAGACAGTGACTGTTTAACGAAGAGGCGCAGAATTTTCGGACGCCTCTTGAAAGGAATGCGCCTCATATTAGCAACTTTAAAGCGATGCCTTTGAAGCTGAAATTTAGTGTACCTCTTTCCACTTCATGTTCTCCTGATACATTGGCCAAAATTTGGCGAAAATTTTCAGAATGCACAAAATTGGTCTTTGTAACAGGAGAACATGCCGTCGAAAGGGATGGCACAAAGTAACGTCTCCAGAGAGCAAATCAAAGAGCGAGAAGTGGCGCAGATGTTTCGAGACAGTGACTGTTTAACGAAGAGACGCAGAATTTTCGAACACCTCTTGAAATGCCTGCGCCTCTTATTGGCAACTTTAAGGCGATGCATTTGAAGCTGAAATTTAGTCTACCTCTTTCCACTTCATGTTCTCCTGATACATTGGCCAAAATTTGGCGAAAATTTTCAGAATGCACAAAATTGGGCTTTGTAACAGGAGAACATGCCGTCGAAAGAGATGGCACAAAGTAACGTCTCCGGAGAGCAAATCAAAGAGCGAGAAGTGGCGCAGATGTTTCGAGACAGTGACTGTTTAACGAAGAGACGCAGAATTTTCGAACACCTCTTGAAAGGCCTGCGCCTCTCATTGGCAACTTTAAGGCGATGCATTTGAAGCTGAAATTTAGTATACCTCTTTCCACTTCATGTTCTCATGATATATTGGCCATAATCTGGCGAATATTTTCAGAATGCACAAAATTGCGCTTCGTAACAGGAGAACATGCCGTCGAAAGAGATGGCACAAAGTAACGTCTCCGGAGAGCAAATCAAAGAGCGAGAAGTGGCGCAGATGTATCGAGACAGTGACTGGTTAACGAAGAGACGCAGAATTTTCGAACACCTCTTGAAAGGCCTGCGCCTCTTATTGGCAACTTTAAGGCGATGCATTTGAAGCTGAAATTTAGTATACCTCTTTCCACTTCATGTTCTCATGATACATTGGCCAAAATCTGGCGAAAATTTTCAGAACGCACAAAATTGCGCTTTGTAGCAGGAGAACATGCCGTCGAAAGAGATGGCACAAAGTAACGTCTCCGGAGAGCAAATCAATGAGCGAGCAGTGGCGCATGTGTTTCGAGACAGTGACTGTTTAACGAAGAGACGCAGAATTTTCGAACTCCTCTTGAAAGGCCTGCGCCTCTTATTGGCAACTTTAAGGTGATGCCTTTGAAGCTGAAATTTAGTGTACCTCTTTCCACTTCATGTTCTCCTGATACATTGGCCAAAATTTGGCGAAAATTTTCAGAATGCACAAAATTGGGCTTTGTAACAGGAGAACATGTCGTCGAAAGAGATGGCACAAAGTAACGTCTCCGGAGAGCAAATCAAAGAGCGAGAAGTGGCGCAGATGTTTCGAGACAGTGACTGTTTAACGAAGAGACGCAGAATTTTCGAACTCCTCTTGAAATGCCTGCGCCTCTTATTGGCAACTATAAGGCGATGCATTTGAAGCTGAAATTTAGTATACCTCTTTCCACTTCATGTTCTCATGATATATTGGCCAAAATCTGGCGAATATTTTCAGAATGCACAAAATTGCGCTTTGTAACAGGAGAACATGCCGTCGAAAGAGATGGCACAAAGTAACATCACGGGAGAGCAAATCATTGAGCGAGGAGTGGCGCAGATGTTTCGAGACAGTGACTGTTTAACGAAGAGACGCAGTATTTTCGAACGCCTCTTGAAAGGCCTCCGCCTCTTATTTGCAACTTTAAGGCGATGCATTTGAATCTGAAATTTAGTATACCTCTTTCCGCTTCATGTTCTCATGATATATCGGCCAAAATCTGGCGAATATTTTCAGAATGCACAAAATTGCGCTTTGTAACAGGAGAACATGCTGTCGAAAGAGATGGCACAAAGTAACGTCTCCGGAGAACAAATCAAAGAGCGAGAAGTGGCGCAGATGTTTCGAGACAGTGACTGTTTAACGAAGAGACGCAGAATTTTCGAACACCTCTTGAAAGGCCTGCGCCTCTTATTGGCAACTTTAAGGCGATGCATTTGAAGCTGAAATTTAGTATACCTCTTTCCACTTCATGTTCTCATGATACATTGGCCAAAATCTGGCGAAAATTTTCAGAACGCACAAAATTGGGCTTTGTAACAGGAGAACATGTCGTCGAAAGAGATGGCACAAAGTAACGTCTCCGGAGAGCAAATCAAAGAGCGAGAAGTGGCGCAGATGTTTCGAGACAGTGACTGTTTAACGAAGAGACGCAGAATTTTCGAACTCCTCTTGAAATGCCTGCGCCTCTTATTGGCAACTATAAGGCGATGCATTTGAAGCTGAAATTTAGTATACCTCTTTCCACTTCATGTTCTCATGATATATTGGCCAAAATCTGGCGAATATTTTCAGAATGCACAAAATTGCGCTTTGTAACAGGAGAACATGCCGTCGAAAGAGATGGCACAAAGTAACATCACGGGAGAGCAAATCATTGAGCGAGGAGTGGCGCAGATGTTTCGAGACAGTGACTGTTTAACGAAGAGACGCAGTATTTTCGAACGCCTCTTGAAAGGCCTCCGCCTCTTATTTGCAACTTTAAGGCGATGCATTTGAATCTGAAATTTAGTATACCTCTTTCCGCTTCATGTTCTCATGATATATCGGCCAAAATCTGGCGAATATTTTCAGAATGCACAAAATTGCGCTTTGTAACAGGAGAACATGCTGTCGAAAGAGATGGCACAAAGTAACGTCTCCGGAGAACAAATCAAAGAGCGAGAAGTGGCGCAGATGTTTCGAGACAGTGACTGTTTAACGAAGAGACGCAGAATTTTCGAACACCTCTTGAAAGGCCTGCGCCTCTTGTTGGCAACTTTATGGCGATGCCTTTGAAGCTGAAATTTAGTATACCTCTTTCCACATCATGTTCTCCTGATACATTGGCCAAAACTTGGCGAAAATTTTCAGAATGCACAAAATTGTGCTTTGTAACAGGAGAACATGCCGTCGAAAGGGATGGCACAAAGTAACGTCTCCGGAGAGCAAATCAAAGAGCGAGAAGTGGCGCAGATGTTTCGAGACAGTGACTGTTTAAGAAGAGACGCAGAATTTTCGAACGCCTCTTGAAAGGCCTGCGCCTCCTATTAGCAACTTTACGGCGATGCCTTTGAAACTGAAATTTAGTATACCTCATTCCACTTCATGTTCTCCTGATATATTGGCCAAAACCTGCGAATATTTTCAGAATGCACAAAATTGCGCTTTGTAACAGGAGAACGTGCCGTCGAAAGGGATGGCACAAAGTAACGTCTCCGGAGAGCAAATCAAAGAGGGAGAAGAGGCGCAGATGTTTCGAGACAGTGACACTTTAACGAAGAGGAGCAGAATTTTCGAACGCCTCTTGAAAGGCCTGCGCCTCTTATTAGCAACTTTAAGGCGATGCCTGTGAATCTGAATTTTAGTATACCTAATTCCACTTCATGTTCTCCTGATATATTGGCCAAAACCTGCGAATATTTTCAGAATGCGCAAAATTGCGCTTTTTAACAGGAGATCATGCCGTTGAAAGAGATGGCACAAAGTAACGTCTCCGGAGAGCAAATCAGTGATCGAGAAGTGGGGCAGAAGTTTCGAGACAGTGACTGTTTAACGAAGAGACGCAGAATTTTCAAACGCCTCTTGAAAGGAATGCGCCTCATATTAGCAACTTTAAAGCGATGCCTTTGAAGCTGTAATTTAGTGTACCTCTTTCCACTTCATGTTCTCCTGATACATTGGCCAAAATTTGGCGAAAATTTTCAGAATGCACAAAATTGGGCTTTGTAACAGGAGAACATGTCGTCGAACGAGATGGCACAAACTAACGTCTCCGGGGAACAAATCAAAGAGCGAGAAGTGGGGCAGAAGTTTCGAGACAGTGACTGTTTAACGAAGAGACGCAGAATTTTCGGACGCCTCTTGAAAGGAATGCGCCTCATATTAGCAACTTTAAAGCGATGCCTTTGAAGCTGAAATTTAGTGTACCTCTTTCCACTTCATGTTCTCCTGATACATTGGCCAAAATTTGGCGAAAATTTTCAGAATGCACAAAATTGGGCTTTGTAACAGGAGAACATGCCGTCGAAAGAGATGGCACAAAGTAACGTCTCCGGAGAGCAAATCAAAGAGCGAGAAGTGGCGCAGATGTTTCGAGACAGTGACTGTTTAACGAAGAGACGCAGAATTTTCGAACACCTCTTGAAAGGCCTGCGCCTCTCATTGGCAACTTTAAGGCGATGCATTTGAAGCTGAAATTTAGTATACCTCTTTCCACTTCATGTTCTCATGATATATTGGCCATAATCTGGCGAATATTTTCAGAATGCACAAAATTGCGCTTCGTAACAGGAGAACATGCCGTCGAAAGAGATGGCACAAAGTAACGTCTCCGGAGAGCAAATCAAAGAGCGAGAAGTGGCGCAGATGTATCGAGACAGTGACTGGTTAACGAAGAGACGCAGAATTTTCGAACACCTCTTGAAAGGCCTGC
Organism: Andrena cerasifolii; assembly: GCF_050908995.1. NCBI lineage: Eukaryota > Metazoa > Arthropoda > Insecta > Hymenoptera > Andrenidae > Andrena > Andrena cerasifolii. The sequence continues at coordinate 25,011 of NW_027485230.1, read as the reverse complement.
GCCTCTTATTGGCAACTTTAAGGCGATGCCTTTGAAGCTGAAATTTAGTATACCTCTTTCCACTTCATGTTCTCATGATACATTGGCCAAAATCTGGCGAAAATTTTCAGAACGCACAAAATTGCGCTTTGTAGCAGGAGAACATGCCGTCGAAAGAGATGGCACAAAGTAACGTCTCCGGAGAGCAAATCAATGAGCGAGAAGTGGCGCATGTATTTCGAGACAGTGACTGTTTAACGAAGAGACGCAGAATTTTCGAACTCCTCTTGAAAGGCCTGCGCCTCTTAGTGGCATCTTTAAGGTGATGCCTTTGAAGCTGAAATTTAGTGTACCTCTTTCCACTTCATGTTCTCCTGATACATTGGCCAAAATTTGGCGAAAATTTTCAGAATGCACAAAATTGCGCTTTGTAACAGGAGAACATGCCGTCGAAAGAGATGGCACAAAGTAACATCACCGGAGAGCAAATCATTGAGCGAGGAGTGGCGCAGATATTTCGAGACAGTGACTGTTTAACGAAGAGACGCAGAATTTTCGAACACCTCTTGAAAGGCCTGCGCCTCTTATTGGCAACTATAAGGTGATGCCTTTGAAGCTGAAATTTAGTGTACCTCTTTCCACTTCAGGTTCTCCTGATACATTGGCCAAAATTTGGCGAAAATTTTCAGAATGCACAAAATTGCGCTTTGTAACAGGAGAACATGCCGTCGAAAGAGATGGCACAAAGTAACATCACCGGAGAGCAAATCATTGAGCGAGGAGTGGCGCAGATATTTCGAGACAGTGACTGTTTAACGAAGAGACGCAGAATTTTCGAACACCTCTTGAAAGGCCTGCGCCTCTTATTGGCAACTTTAAGGCGATGCCTTTGAAGCTGAAATTTAGTATACCTCTTTCCACTTCATGTTCTCATGATACATTGGCCAAAATCTGGCGAAAATTTTCAGAACGCACAAAATTGCGCTTTGTAGCAGGAGAACATGCCGTCGAAAGAGATGGCACAAAGTAACGTCTCCGGAGAGCAAATCAATGAGCGAGAAGTGGCGCATGTATTTCGAGACAGTGACTGTTTAACGAAGAGACGCAGAATTTTCGAACTCCTCTTGAAAGGCCTGCGCCTCTTAGTGGCATCTTTAAGGTGATGCCTTTGAAGCTGAAATTTAGTGTACCTCTTTCCACTTCATGTTCTCCTGATACATTGGCCAAAATTTGGCGAAAATTTTCAGAATGCACAAAATTGCGCTTTGTAACAGGAGAACATGCCGTCGAAAGAGATGGCACAAAGTAACATCACCGGAGAGCAAATCAGTGATCGAGAAGTGGGGCAGAAGTTTCGAGACAGTGACTGTTTAACGAAGAGACGCAGAATTTTCAAACGCATCTTGAAAGGAATGAGCCTCATATTAGCAACTTTAAAGCGATGCCTTTGAAGCTGAAATTTAGTGTACCTCTTTCCACTTCATGTTCTCCTGATACATTGGCCAAAATTTGGCGAAAATTTTCAGAATGCACAAAATTGGGCTTTGTAACAGGAGAACATGTCGTCGAACGAGATGGCACAAACTAACGTCTCCGGGGAACAAATCAAAGAGCGAGAAGTGGGGCAGAAGTTTCGAGACAGTGACTGTTTAACGAAGAGGCGCAGAATTTTCGGACGCCTCTTGAAAGGAATGCGCCTCATATTAGCAACTTTAAAGCGATGCCTTTGAAGCTGAAATTTAGTGTACCTCTTTCCACTTCATGTTCTCCTGATACATTGGCCAAAATTTGGCGAAAATTTTCAGAATGCACAAAATTGTTCTTTGTAACAGGAGAACATGCCGTCGAAAGGGATGGCACAAAGTAACGTCTCCAGAGAGCAAATCAAAGAGCGAGAAGTGGCGCAGATGTTTCGAGACAGTGACTGTTTAACGAAGAGACGCAGAATTTTCGAACACCTCTTGAAATGCCTGCGCCTCTTATTGGCAACTTTAAGGCGATGCATTTGAAGCTGAAATTTAGTCTACCTCTTTCCACTTCATGTTCTCCTGATACATTGGCCAAAATTTGGCGAAAATTTTCAGAATGCACAAAATTGGGCTTTGTAACAGGAGAACATGCCGTCGAAAGAGATGGCACAAAGTAACGTCTCCGGAGAGCAAATCAAAGAGCGAGAAGTGGCGCAGATGTTTCGAGACAGTGACTGTTTAACGAAGAGACGCAGAATTTTCGAACACCTCTTGAAAGGCCTGCGCCTCTCATTGGCAACTTTAAGGCGATGCATTTGAAGCTGAAATTTAGTATACCTCTTTCCACTTCATGTTCTCATGATATATTGGCCATAATCTGGCGAATATTTTCAGAATGCACAAAATTGCGCTTCGTAACAGGAGAACATGCCGTCGAAAGAGATGGCACAAAGTAACGTCTCCGGAGAGCAAATCAAAGAGCGAGAAGTGGCGCAGATGTATCGAGACAGTGACTGGTTAACGAAGAGACGCAGAATTTTCGAACACCTCTTGAAAGGCCTGCGCCTCTTATTGGCAACTTTAAGGCGATGCATTTGAAGCTGAAATTTAGTATACCTCTTTCCACTTCATGTTCTCATGATACATTGGCCAAAATCTGGCGAAAATTTTCAGAACGCACAAAATTGCGCTTTGTAGCAGGAGAACATGCCGTCGAAAGAGATGGCACAAAGTAACGTCTCCGGAGAGCAAATCAATGAGCGAGCAGTGGCGCATGTGTTTCGAGACAGTGACTGTTTAACGAAGAGACGCAGAATTTTCGAACTCCTCTTGAAAGGCCTGCGCCTCTTATTGGCAACTTTAAGGTGATGCCTTTGAAGCTGAAATTTAGTGTACCTCTTTCCACTTCATGTTCTCCTGATACATTGGCCAAAATTTGGCGAAAATTTTCAGAATGCACAAAATTGGGCTTTGTAACAGGAGAACATGTCGTCGAAAGAGATGGCACAAAGTAACGTCTCCGGAGAGCAAATCAAAGAGCGAGAAGTGGCGCAGATGTTTCGAGACAGTGACTGTTTAACGAAGAGACGCAGAATTTTCGAACTCCTCTTGAAATGCCTGCGCCTCTTATTGGCAACTATAAGGCGATGCATTTGAAGCTGAAATTTAGTATACCTCTTTCCACTTCATGTTCTCATGATATATTGGCCAAAATCTGGCGAATATTTTCAGAATGCACAAAATTGCGCTTTGTAACAGGAGAACATGCCGTCGAAAGAGATGGCACAAAGTAACATCACGGGAGAGCAAATCATTGAGCGAGGAGTGGCGCAGATGTTTCGAGACAGTGACTGTTTAACGAAGAGACGCAGTATTTTCGAACGCCTCTTGAAAGGCCTCCGCCTCTTATTTGCAACTTTAAGGCGATGCATTTGAATCTGAAATTTAGTATACCTCTTTCCGCTTCATGTTCTCATGATATATCGGCCAAAATCTGGCGAATATTTTCAGAATGCACAAAATTGCGCTTTGTAACAGGAGAACATGCTGTCGAAAGAGATGGCACAAAGTAACGTCTCCGGAGAACAAATCAAAGAGCGAGAAGTGGCGCAGATGTTTCGAGACAGTGACTGTTTAACGAAGAGACGCAGAATTTTCGAACACCTCTTGAAAGGCCTGCGCCTCTTGTTGGCAACTTTATGGCGATGCCTTTGAAGCTGAAATTTAGTATACCTCTTTCCACATCATGTTCTCCTGATACATTGGCCAAAACTTGGCGAAAATTTTCAGAATGCACAAAATTGTGCTTTGTAACAGGAGAACATGCCGTCGAAAGGGATGGCACAAAGTAACGTCTCCGGAGAGCAAATCAAAGAGCGAGAAGTGGCGCAGATGTTTCGAGACAGTGACTGTTTAAGAAGAGACGCAGAATTTTCGAACGCCTCTTGAAAGGCCTGCGCCTCCTATTAGCAACTTTACGGCGATGCCTTTGAAACTGAAATTTAGTATACCTCATTCCACTTCATGTTCTCCTGATATATTGGCCAAAACCTGCGAATATTTTCAGAATGCACAAAATTGCGCTTTGTAACAGGAGAACGTGCCGTCGAAAGGGATGGCACAAAGTAACGTCTCCGGAGAGCAAATCAAAGAGGGAGAAGAGGCGCAGATGTTTCGAGACAGTGACACTTTAACGAAGAGGAGCAGAATTTTCGAACGCCTCTTGAAAGGCCTGCGCCTCTTATTAGCAACTTTAAGGCGATGCCTGTGAATCTGAATTTTAGTATACCTAATTCCACTTCATGTTCTCCTGATATATTGGCCAAAACCTGCGAATATTTTCAGAATGCGCAAAATTGCGCTTTTTAACAGGAGATCATGCCGTTGAAAGAGATGGCACAAAGTAACGTCTCCGGAGAGCAAATCAGTGATCGAGAAGTGGGGCAGAAGTTTCGAGACAGTGACTGTTTAACGAAGAGACGCAGAATTTTCAAACGCCTCTTGAAAGGAATGCGCCTCATATTAGCAACTTTAAAGCGATGCCTTTGAAGCTGAAATTTAGTGTACCTCTTTCCACTTCATGTTCTCCTGATACATTGGCCAAAATTTGGCGAAAATTTTCAGAATGCACAAAATTGGGCTTTGTAACAGGAGAACATGTCGTCGAACGAGATGGCACAAACTAACGTCTCCGGGGAACAAATCAAAGAGCGAGAAGTGGGGCAGAAGTTTCGAGACAGTGACTGTTTAACGAAGAGACGCAGAATTTTCGGACGCCTCTTGAAAGGAATGCGCCTCATATTAGCAACTTTAAAGCGATGCCTTTGAAGCTGAAATTTAGTGTACCTCTTTCCACTTCATGTTCTCCTGATACATTGGCCAAAATTTGGCGAAAATTTTCAGAATGCACAAAATTGGGCTTTGTAACAGGAGAACATGCCGTCGAAAGAGATGGCACAAAGTAACGTCTCCGGAGAGCAAATCAAAGAGCGAGAAGTGGCGCAGATGTTTCGAGACAGTGACTGTTTAACGAAGAGACGCAGAATTTTCGAACACCTCTTGAAAGGCCTGCGCCTCTCATTGGCAACTTTAAGGCGATGCATTTGAAGCTGAAATTTAGTATACCTCTTTCCACTTCATGTTCTCATGATATATTGGCCATAATCTGGCGAATATTTTCAGAATGCACAAAATTGCGCTTCGTAACAGGAGAACATGCCGTCGAAAGAGATGGCACAAAGTAACGTCTCCGGAGAGCAAATCAAAGAGCGAGAAGTGGCGCAGATGTATCGAGACAGTGACTGGTTAACGAAGAGACGCAGAATTTTCGAACACCTCTTGAAAGGCCTGCGCCTCTTATTGGCAACTTTAAGGCGATGCCTTTGAAGCTGAAATTTAGTATACCTCTTTCCACTTCATGTTCTCATGATACATTGGCCAAAATCTGGCGAAAATTTTCAGAACGCACAAAATTGCGCTTTGTAGCAGGAGAACATGCCGTCGAAAGAGATGGCACAAAGTAACGTCTCCGGAGAGCAAATCAATGAGCGAGAAGTGGCGCATGTATTTCGAGACAGTGACTGTTTAACGAAGAGACGCAGAATTTTCGAACTCCTCTTGAAAGGCCTGCGCCTCTTAGTGGCATCTTTAAGGTGATGCCTTTGAAGCTGAAATTTAGTGTACCTCTTTCCACTTCATGTTCTCCTGATACATTGGCCAAAATTTGGCGAAAATTTTCAGAATGCACAAAATTGCGCTTTGTAACAGGAGAACATGCCGTCGAAAGAGATGGCACAAAGTAACATCACCGGAGAGCAAATCATTGAGCGAGGAGTGGCGCAGATATTTCGAGACAGTGACTGTTTAACGAAGAGACGCAGAATTTTCGAACACCTCTTGAAAGGCCTGCGCCTCTTATTGGCAACTATAAGGTGATGCCTTTGAAGCTGAAATTTAGTGTACCTCTTTCCACTTCAGGTTCTCCTGATACATTGGCCAAAATTTGGCGAAAATTTTCAGAATGCACAAAATTGGGCTTTTTAACAGGAGAACATGTCGTCGAAAGAGATGGCACAAAGTAACGTCTCCGGGGAGCAAATCAAACAGCGAGAAGTGGCGCAGATGTTTCGAGACAGTGACTGTTTAACGAAGAGACGCAGAATTTTCGAACACCTCTTGAAAGGCCTGCGCCTCTTATTGGCAACTTTAAGGCGATGCATTTGAAGCTGAAATTTAGTATACCTCTTTCCACTTCATGTTCTCATGATATATTGGCCATAATCTGGCGAATATTTTCAGAATGCACAAAATTGCGCTTTGTAACAGGAGAACATGCCGTCGAAAGAGATGGCACAAAGTAACGTCTCCGGAGAGCAAATCAAAGAGCGAGAAGTGGCGCAGATGTATCGAGACAGTGACTGGTTAACGAAGAGACGCAGAATTTTCGAACACCTCTTGAAAGGCCTGCGCCTCTTATTGGCAACTTTAAGGCGATGCATTTGAAGCTGAAATTTAGTATACCTCTTTCCGCTTCATGTTCTCATGATATATTGGCCAAAATCTGGCGAAATTTTTCAGAATGCACAAAATTGCGCTTTTTAACAGGAGAACATGCTGTCGAAAGAGATGGCACAAAGTAACGTCTCCGGAGAGCAAATCAAAGAGCGAGAAGTGGCGCAGATGTTTCGAGACAGTGACTGTTTAACGAAGACACGCAGAATTTTCGAACACCTCTTGAAAGGCATGCGCCTCTTATTGGCAACTTTAAGGCGATGCATTTGAAGCTGAAATTTAGTATATCTCTTTCCACTTCATGTCCTCATGATACATTGACCAAAATCTGGCGAAAATTTTCTAAACGCACAAAATTGCGCTTTGTAACAGGAGAACATGCCGTCGAAAGAGATGGCACAAAGTAACGTCTCCGGAGAGCAAATCAATGAGCGAGAAGTGGTGCATGTGTTTCGAGACAGTGACTGCTTAACGAAGAGACGCAGAATTTTCGAACACCTCTTGAAAGGCCTGCGCCTCTTATTGGCAACTATAAGGTGATGCCTTTGAAGCTGAAATTTAGTGTACCTCTTTCCACTTCAGGTTCTCCTGATACATTGGCCAAAATTTGGCGAAAATTTTCAGAATGCACAAAATTGGGCTTTGTAACAGGAGAACATGTCGTCGAAAGAGATGGCACAAAGTAACGTCCCCGGGGAGCAAATCAAAGAGCGAGAAGTGGCGCAGATGTTTCGAGACAGTGACTGTTTAACGAAGAGACGCAGAATTTTCAAACGCCTCTTGAAAGGAATGCGCCTCATATTAGCAACTTTATGGCGATGCCTTTGAAGCTGAAATTTAGTATACCTCTTTCCACTTCATGTTCTCCTGATACATTGGCCAAAACTTGGCGAAAATTTTCAGATTGCACAAAATTGGGCTTTGTAACAGGAGAACATGCCGTCGAAAGGGATGGCACAAAGTAACGTCTCCGGAGAGCAAATCAAAGAGCGAGAAGTGGCGCAGATGTTTCGAGACAGTGACTGTTTAAGAAGAGACGCAGAATTTTCGAACGCCTCTTGAAAGGCCTGCGCCTCCTATTAGCAACTTTACGGCGATGCCTTTGAAACTGAAATTTAGTATACCTCATTCCACTTCATGTTCTCCTGATATATTGGCCAAAACCTGCGAATATTTTCAGAATGCACAAAATTGCGCTTTGTAACAGGAGAACGTGCCGTCGAAAGGGATGGCACAAAGTAACGTCTCCGGAGAGCAAATCAAAGAGGGAGAAGAGGCGCAGATGTTTCGAGACAGTGACTCTTTAACGAAGAGGAGCAGAATTTTCGAACGCCTCTTGAAAGGCCTGCGCCTCTTATTAGCGACTTTAAGGCGATGCCTGTGAATCTGAAATTTAGTATACCTAATTCCACCTCATGTTCTCCTGATATATTGGCCAAAACCTGCGAATATTTTCAGAATGCGCAAAATTGCGCTTTTTAACAGGAGATCATGCCGTTGAAAGAGATGGCACAAAGTAACGTCTCCGGAGAGCAAATCAGTGATCGAGAAGTGGGGCAGAAGTTTCGAGACAGTGACTGTTTAACGAAGAGACGCAGAATTTTCAAACGCATCTTGAAAGGAATGCGCCTCATATTAGCAACTTTAAAGCGATGCCTTTGAAGCTGAAATTTAGTGTACCTCTTTCCACTTCATGTTCTCCTGATACATTGGCCAAAATTTGGCGAAAATTTTCAGAATGCACAAAATTGGGCTTTGTAACAGGAGAACATGTCGTCGAACGAGATGGCACAAACTAACGTTTCCGGGGAACAAATCAAAGAGCGAGAAGTGGGGCAGAAGTTTCGAGACAGTGACTGTTTAACGAAGAGGCGCAGAATTTTCGGACGCCTCTTGAAAGGAATGCGCCTCATATTAGCAACTTTAAAGCGATGCCTTTGAAGCTGAAATTTAGTGTACCTCTTTCCACTTCATGTTCTCCTGATACATTGGCCAAAATTTGGCGAAAATTTTCAGAATGCACAAAATTGGTCTTTGTAACAGGAGAACATGCCGTCGAAAGGGATGGCACAAAGTAACGTCTCCAGAGAGCAAATCAAAGAGCGAGAAGTGGCGCAGATGTTTCGAGACAGTGACTGTTTAACGAAGAGACGCAGAATTTTCGAACACCTCTTGAAATGCCTGCGCCTCTTATTGGCAACTTTAAGGCGATGCATTTGAAGCTGAAATTTAGTGTACCTCTTTCCACTTCATGTTCTCCTGATACATTGGCCAAAATTTGGCGAAAATTTTCAGAATGCACAAAATTGGGCTTTGTAACAGGAGAACATGCCGTCGAAAGAGATGGCACAAAGTATCGTCTCCGGAGAGCAAATCAAAGAGGGAGAAGAGGCGCAGATGTTTCGAGACAGTGACTCTTTAACGAAGAGGAGCAGAATTTTCGAACGCCTCTTGAAAGGCCTGCGCCTCTTATTAGCGACTTTAAGGCGATGCCTGTGAATCTGAAATTTAGTATACCTAATTCCACCTCATGTTCTCCTGATATATTGGCCAAAACCTGCGAATATTTTCAGAATGCGCAAAATTGCGCTTTTTAACAGGAGATCATGCCGTTGAAAGAGATGGCACAAAGTAACGTCTCCGGAGAGCAAATCAGTGATCGAGAAGTGGGGCAGAAGTTTCGAGACAGTGACTGTTTAACGAAGAGACGCAGAATTTTCAAACGCATCTTGAAAGGAATGCGCCTCATATTAGCAACTTTAAAGCGATGCCTTTGAAGCTGAAATTTAGTGTACCTCTTTCCACTTCATGTTCTCCTGATACATTGGCCAAAATTTGGCGAAAATTTTCAGAATGCACAAAATTGGGCTTTGTAACAGGAGAACATGTCGTCGAACGAGATGGCACAAACTAACGTTTCCGGGGAACAAATCAAAGAGCGAGAAGTGGGGCAGAAGTTTCGAGACAGTGACTGTTTAACGAAGAGGCGCAGAATTTTCGGACGCCTCTTGAAAGGAATGCGCCTCATATTAGCAACTTTAAAGCGATGCCTTTGAAGCTGAAATTTAGTGTACCTCTTTCCACTTCATGTTCTCCTGATACATTGGCCAAAATTTGGCGAAAATTTTCAGAATGCACAAAATTGGTCTTTGTAACAGGAGAACATGCCGTCGAAAGGGATGGCACAAAGTAACGTCTCCAGAGAGCAAATCAAAGAGCGAGAAGTGGCGCAGATGTTTCGAGACAGTGACTGTTTAACGAAGAGACGCAGAATTTTCGAACACCTCTTGAAATGCCTGCGCCTCTTATTGGCAACTTTAAGGCGATGCATTTGAAGCTGAAATTTAGTGTACCTCTTTCCACTTCATGTTCTCCTGATACATTGGCCAAAATTTGGCGAAAATTTTCAGAATGCACAAAATTGGGCTTTGTAACAGGAGAACATGCCGTCGAAAGAGATGGCACAAAGTAACGTCTCCGGAGAGCAAATCAAAGAGCGAGAAGTGGCGCAGATGTTTCGAGACAGTGACTGTTTAACGAAGAGACGCAGAATTTTCGAACACCTCTTGAAAGGCCTGCGCCTCTCATTGGCAACTTTAAGGCGATGCATTTGAAGCTGAAATTTAGTATACCTCTTTCCACTTCATGTTCTCATGATATATTGGCCAAAATCTGGCGAAAATTTTCAGAACGCACAAAATTGCGCTTTGTAGCAGGAGAACATGCCGTCGAAAGAGATGGCACAAAGTAACGTCTCCGGAGAGCAAATCAGTGATCGAGAAGTGGGGCAGAAGTTTCGAGACAGTGACTGTTTAACGAAGAGACGCAGAATTTTCAAACGCATCTTGAAAGGAATGCGCCTCATATTAGCAACTTTAAAGCGATGCCTTTGAAGCTGAAATTTAGTGTACCTCTTTCCACTTCATGTTCTCCTGATACATTGGCCAAAATTTGGCGAAAATTTTCAGAATGCACAAAATTGGGCTTTGTAACAGGAGAACATGTCGTCGAACGAGATGGCACAAACTAACGTCTCCGGGGAACAAATCAAAGAGCGAGAAGTGGGGCAGAAGTTTCGAGACAGTGACTGTTTAACGAAGAGGCGCAGAATTTTCGGACGCCTCTTGAAAGGAATGCGCCTCATATTAGCAACTTTAAAGCGATGCCTTTGAAGCTGAAATTTAGTGTACCTCTTTCCACTTCATGTTCTCCTGATACATTGGCCAAAATTTGGCGAAAATTTTCAGAATGCACAAAATTGGTCTTTGTAACAGGAGAACATGCCGTCGAAAGGGATGGCACAAAGTAACGTCTCCAGAGAGCAAATCAAAGAGCGAGAAGTGGCGCAGATGTTTCGAGACAGTGACTGTTTAACGAAGAGACGCAGAATTTTCGAACACCTCTTGAAATGCCTGCGCCTCTTATTGGCAACTTTAAGGCGATGCATTTGAAGCTGAAATTTAGTGTACCTCTTTCCACTTCATGTTCTCCTGATACATTGGCCAAAATTTGGCGAAAATTTTCAGAATGCACAAAATTGGGCTTTGTAACAGGAGAACATGCCGTCGAAAGAGATGGCACAAAGTAACGTCTCCGGAGAGCAAATCAAAGAGCGAGAAGTGGCGCAGATGTTTCGAGACAGTGACTGTTTAACGAAGAGACGCAGAATTTTCGAACACCTCTTGAAAGGCCTGCGCCTCTCATTGGCAACTTTAAGGCGATGCATTTGAAGCTGAAATTTAGTATACCTCTTTCCACTTCATGTTCTCATGATATATTGGCCATAATCTGGCGAATATTTTCAGAATGCACAAAATTGCGCTTCGTAACAGGAGAACATGCCGTCGAAAGAGATGGCACAAAGTAACGTCTCCGGAGAGCAAATCAAAGAGCGAGAAGTGGCGCAGATGTATCGAGACAGTGACTGGTTAACGAAGAGACGCAGAATTTTCGAACACCTCTTGAAAGGCCTGCGCCTCTTATTGGCAACTTTAAGGCGATGCCTTTGAAGCTGAAATTTAGTATACGTCTTTCCACTTCATGTTCTCATGATACATTGGCCAAAATCTGGCGAAAATTTTCAGAACGCACAAAATTGCGCTTTGTAGCAGGAGAACATGCCGTCGAAAGAGATGGCACAAAGTAACGTCTCCGGAGAGCAAATCAATGAGCGAGCAGTGGCGCATGTGTTTCGAGACAGTGACTGTTTAACGAAGAGACGCAGAATTTTCGAACTCCTCTTGAAAGGCCTGCGCCTCTTATTGGCAACTTTAAGGTGATGCCTTTGAAGCTGAAATTTAGTGTACCTCTTTCCACTTCATGTTCTCCTGATACATTGGCCAAAATTTGGCGAAAATTTTCAGAATGCACAAAATTGGGCTTTGTAACAGGAGAACATGTCGTCGAAAGAGATGGCACAAAGTAACGTCTCCGGAGAGCAAATCAAAGAGCGAGAAGTGGCGCAGATGTTTCGAGACAGTGACTGTTTAACGAAGAGACGCAGAATTTTCGAACTCCTCTTGAAATGCCTGCGCCTCTTATTGGCAACTATAAGGCGATGCATTTGAAGCTGAAATTTAGTATACCTCTTTCCACTTCATGTTCTCATGATATATCGGCCAAAATCTGGCGAATATTTTCAGAATGCACAAAATTGCGCTTTGTAACAGGAGAACATGCTGTCGAAAGAGATGGCACAAAGTAACGTCTCCGGAGAACAAATCAAAGAGCGAGAAGTGGCGCAGATGTTTCGAGACAGTGACTGTTTAACGAAGAGACGCAGAATTTTCGAACACCTCTTGAAAGGCCTGCGCCTCTTGTTGGCAACTTTATGGCGATGCCTTTGAAGCTGAAATTTAGTATACCTCTTTCCACATCATGTTCTCCTGATACATTGGCCAAAACTTGGCGAAAATTTTCAGAATGCACAAAATTGGGCTTTGTAACAGGAGAACATGCCGTCGAAAGGGATGGCACAAAGTAACGTCTCCGGAGAGCAAATCAAAGAGCGAGAAGTGGCGCAGATGTTTCGAGACAGTGACTGTTTAAGAAGAGACGCAGAATTTTCGAACGCCTCTTGAAAGGCCTGCGCCTCCTATTAGCAACTTTACGGCGATGCCTTTGAAACTGAAATTTAGTATACCTCATTCCACTTCATGTTCTCCTGATATATTGGCCAAAACCTGCGAATATTTTCAGAATGCACAAAATTGCGCTTTGTAACAGGAGAACGTGCCGTCGAAAGGGATGGCACAAAGTAACGTCTCCGGAGAGCAAATCAAAGAGGGAGAAGAGGCGCAGATGTTTCGAGACAGTGACTCTTTAACGAAGAGGAGCAGAATTTTCGAACGCCTCTTGAAAGGCCTGCGCCTCTTATTAGCAACTTTAAGGCGATGCCTGTGAATCTGAATTTTAGTATACCTAATTCCACTTCATGTTCTCCTGATATATTGGCCAAAACCTGCGAATATTTTCAGAATGCGCAAAATTGCGCTTTTTAACAGGAGATCATGCCGTTGAAAGAGATGGCACAAAGTAACGTCTCCGGAGAGCAAATCAGTGATCGAGAAGTGGGGCAGAAGTTTCGAGACAGTGACTGTTTAACGAAGAGACGCAGAATTTTCAAACGCCTCTTGAAAGGAATGCGCCTCATATTAGCAACTTTAAAGCGATGCCTTTGAAGCTGAAATTTAGTGTACCTCTTTCCACTTCATGTTCTCCTGATACATTGGCCAAAATTTGGCGAAAATTTTCAGAATGCACAAAATTGGGCTTTGTAACAGGAGAACATGTCGTCGAACGAGATGGCACAAACTAACGTCTCCGGGGAACAAATCAAAGAGCGAGAAGTGGGGCAGAAGTTTCGAGACAGTGACTGTTTAACGAAGAGACGCAGAATTTTCGGACGCCTCTTGAAAGGAATGCGCCTCATATTAGCAACTTTAAAGCGATGCCTTTGAAGCTGAAATTTAGTGTACCTCTTTCCACTTCATGTTCTCCTGATACATTGGCCAAAATTTGGCGAAAATTTTCAGAATGCACAAAATTGGGCTTTGTAACAGGAGAACATGTCGTCGAACGAGATGGCACAAACTAACGTCTCCGGGGAACAAATCAAAGAGCGAGAAGTGGGGCAGAAGTTTCGAGACAGTGACTGTTTAACGAAGAGACGCAGAATTTTCGGACGCCTCTTGAAAGGAATGCGCCTCATATTAGCAACTTTAAAGCGATGCCTTTGAAGCTGAAATTTAGTGTACCTCTTTCCACTTCATGTTCTCCTGATACATTGGCCAAAATTTGGCGAAAATTTTCAGAATGCACAAAATTGGGCTTTGTAACAGGAGAACATGCCGTCGAAAGTGATGGCACAAAGTAACGTCTCCGGAGAGCAAATCAAAGAGCGAGAAGTGGCGCAGATGTTTCGAGACAGTGACTGTTTAACGAAGAGACGCAGAATTTTCGAACACCTCTTGAAAGGCCTGCGCCTCTCATTGGCAACTTTAAGGCGATGCATTTGAAGCTGAAATTTAGTATACCTCTTTCCACTTCATGTTCTCATGATATATTGGCCATAATCTGGCGAATATTTTCAGAATGCACAAAATTGCGCTTCGTAACAGGAGAACATGCCGTCGAAAGAGATGGCACAAAGTAACATCACCGGAGAGCAAATCATTGAGCGAGGAGTGGCGCAGATGTTTCGAGACAGTGACTGTTTAACGAAGAGACGCAGTATTTTCGAACGCCTCTTGAAAGGCCTGCGCCTCTTATTGGCAAGTTTAAGGCGATGCCTTTGAAGCTGAAATTTAGTATACATCTTTCCACTTCATGTTCTCATGATATATTGGCCAAAATCGGGCGAATATTTTCAGAATGCACAAAATTGCGCTTTGTAACAGGAGAACATGCCGTCGAAAGAGATGGCACAAAGTAACATCACCGGAGAGCAAATCATTGAGCGAGGAGTGGCGCAGATGTTTCGAGACAGTGACTGTTTAACGAAGAGACGCAATATTTTCGAACGCCTCTTGAAAGGCCTGCGCCTCTTATTGGCAAGTTTAAGGCGATGCCTTTGAAGCTGAAATTTAGTATACCTCTTTCCACTTCATGTTCTCATGATACATTGGCCAAAATCTGGCGAAAATTTTCAGAACGCACAAAATTGCGCTTTGTAGCAGGAGAACATGCCGTCGAAAGAGATGGCACAAAGTAACGTCTCCGGAGAGCAAATCAATGAGCGAGCAGTGGCGCATGTGTTTCGAGACAGTGACTGTTTAACGAAGAGACGCAGAATTTTCGAACTCCTCTTGAAAGGCCTGCGCCTCTTATTGGCAACTTTAAGGTGATGCCTTTGAAGCTGAAATTTAGTATACCTCTTTCCACTTCATGTTCTCATGATACATTGGCCAAAATCTGGCGAAAATTTTCAGAACGCACAAAATTGCGCTTTGTAGCAGGAGAACATGCCGTCGAAAGAGATGGCACAAAGTAACGTCTCCGGAGAGCAAATCAATGAGCGAGCAGTGGCGCATGTGTTTCGAGACAGTGACTGTTTAACGAAGAGACGCAGAATTTTCGAACTCCTCTTGAAAGGCCTGCGCCTCTTATTGGCAACTTTAAGGTGATGCCTTTGAAGCTGAAATTTAGTGTACCTCTTTCCACTTCATGTTCTCCTGATACATTGGCCAAAATTTGGCGAAAATTTTCAGAATGCACAAAATTGGGCTTTGTAACAGGAGAACATGTCGTCGAAAGAGATGGCACAAAGTAACGTCTCCGGAGAGCAAATCAAAGAGCGAGAAGTGGCGCAGATGTTTCGAGACAGTGACTGTTTAACGAAGAGACGCAGAATTTTCGAACACCTCTTGAAATGCCTGCGCCTCTTATTGGCAACTATAAGGCGATGCATTTGAAGCTGAAATTTAGTATACCTCTTTCCACTTCATGTTCTCATGATATATTGGCCAAAATCTGGCGAATATTTTCAGAATGCACAAAATTGCGCTTTGTAACAGGAGAACATGCCGTCGAAAGAGATGGCACAAAGTAACATCACCGGAGAGCAAATCATTGAGCGAGGAGTGGCGCAGATGTTTCGAGACAGTGACTGTTTAACGAAGAGACGCAGTATTTTCGAACGCCTCTTGAAAGGTCTCCGCCTCTTATTTGCAACTTTAAGGCGATGCATTTGAAGCTGAAATTTAGTATACCTCTTTCCGCTTCATGTTCTCATGATATATCGGCCAAAATCTGGCGAATATTTTCAGAATGCACAAAATTGCGCTTTGTAACAGGAGAACATGCTGTCGAAAGAGATGGCACAAAGTAACGTCTCCGGAGAGCAAATCAAAGAGCGAGAAGTGGCGCAGATGTTTCGAGACAGTGACTGTTTAACGAAGAGACGCAGAATTTTCGAACACCTCTTGAAAGGCCTGCGCCTCTTGTTGGCAACTTTATGGCGATGCCTTTGAAGCTGAAATTTAGTATACCTCTTTCCACATCATGTTCTCCTGATACATTGGCCAAAATTTGGCGACAATTTTCAGAATGCACAAAATTGGGCTTTGTAACAGGAGAACATGCCGTCGAAAGAGATGGCACAAAGTAACGTCTCCGGAGAGCAAATCAAAGAGCGAGAAGTGGCGCAGATGTTTCGAGACAGTGACTGTTTAACGAAGACACGCAGAATTTTCGAACACCTCTTGAAAGGCCTGCGCCTCTTATTGGCAACTTTAAGGCGATGCATTTGAAGCTGAAATTTAGTATATCTCTTTCCACTTCATGTCCTCATGATACATTGACCAAAATCTGGCGAAAATTTTCTAAACGCACAAAATTGCGCTTTGTAACAGGAGAACATGCCGTCGAAAGAGATGGCACAAAGTAACGTCTCCGGAGAGCAAATCAATGAGCGAGAAGTGGTGCATGTGTTTCGAGACAGTGACTGTTTAACGAAGAGACGCAGAATTTTCGAACACCTCTTGACAGGCCTGCGCATCTTATTGGCAACTATAAGGTGATGCCTTTGAAGCTGAAATTTAGTGTACCTCTTTCCACTTCAGGTTCTCCTGATACATTGGCCAAAATTTGGCGAAAATTTTCAGAATGCACAAAATTGGGCTTTGTAACAGGAGAACATGTCGTCGAAAGAGATGGCACAAAGTAACGTCTCCGGGGAGCAAATCAAAGAGCGAGAAGTGGCGCAGATGTTTCGAGACAGTGACTGGTTAGCGAAGAGACGCAGAATTTTCGAACACCTCTTGAAAGGCCTGCGCCTCTTATTAGCAACTTTAAGGCGATGCCTTTGAATCTGAAATTTAGTATACCTAATTCCACTTCATGTTCTCCTGATATATTGGCCAAAATCTGGCGAATATTTTCAGAATGCACAAAATTGCGCTTTGTAACAGGAGAACATGCTGTCGAAAGAGATGGCACAAAGTAACGTCTCCGGAGAGCAAATCAAAGAGCGAGAAGTGGCGATGATGTTTCGAGACATTGACTGTTTAACGAAGAGACGCAGAATTTTCGAACACCTCTTGAAAGGCCTGCGCCTCTTGTTGGCAAGTTTATGGCGATGCCTTTGAAGCTGAAATTTAGTATACCTCTTTCCACATCATGTTCTCCTGATACATTGGCCAAAATTTGGCGACAATTTTCAGAATGCACAAAATTGGGCTTTGTAACAGGAGAACATGGCGTCGAAAGAGATGGCACAAAGTAACGTCTCCGGAGAGCAAATCAAAGAGCGAGAAGTGGCGCAGATGTTTCGAGACAGTGACTGTTTAACGAAGAGACGCAGAATTTTCGAACACCTCTTGAAAGGCCTGCGCCTCTCATTGGCAACTTTAAGGCGATGCATTTGAAGCTGAAATTTAGTATACCTCTTTCCACTTCATGTTCTCATGATATATTGGCCATAATCTGGCGAATATTTTCAGAATGCACAAAATTGCGCTTCGTAACAGGAGAACATGCCGTCGAAAGAGATGGCACAAAGTAACGTCTCCGGAGAGCAAATTAAAGAGCGAGAAGTGGCGCAGATGTTTCGAGACAGTGACTGTTTAACGAAGAGACGCAGAATTTTCGAACACCTCTTGAAAGGCCTGCGCCTCTTGTTGGCAACTTTAAGGCGATGCATTTGAAGCTGAAATTTAGTATACCTCTTTCCACTTCATGTTCTCATGATACATTGGCCAAAATTTGGCGACAATTTTCAGAATGCACAAAATTGCGCTTTGTAACTGGAGAACATGCCGTCGAAAGAGATGGCACAAAGCAACGTCTCCGGAGAGCAAATCACTTTGCGTGAAGTGGCGCATGTGTTTCGAGACAGTGACTGTTTAACGAAGACACGCAGAATTTTCGAACACCTCTTGAAAGGCCTGCGCCTCTTATTGGCAACTTTAAGGCGATGCATTTGAAGCTGAAATTTAGTATATCTCTTTCCACTTCATGTCCTCATGATACATTGACCAAAATCTGGCGAAAATTTTCTAAACGCACAAAATTGCGCTTTGTAACAGGAGAACATGCCGTCGAAAGAGATGGCACAAAGTAACGTCTCCGGAGAGCAAATCAATGAGCGAGAAGTGGTGCATGTGTTTCGAGACAGTGACTGTTTAACGAAGAGACGCAGAATTTTCGAACACCTCTTGACAGGCCTGCGCATCTTATTGGCAACTATAAGGTGATGCCTTTGAAGCTGAAATTTAGTGTACCTCTTTCCACTTCAGGTTCTCCTGATACATTGGCCAAAATTTGGCGAAAATTTTCAGAATGCACAAAATTGGGCTTTGTAACAGGAGAACATGTCGTCGAAAGAGATGGCACAAAGTAACGTCTGCGGGGAGCAAATCAAAGAGCGAGAAGTGGCGCAGATGTTTCGAGACAGTGACTGGTTAGCGAAGAGACGCAGAATTTTCGAACACCTCTTGAAAGGCCTGCGCCTCTTATTAGCAACTTTAAGGCGATGCCTTTGAATCTGAAATTTAGTATACCTAATTCCACTTCATGTTCTCCTGATATATTGGCCAAAATCTGGCGAATATTTTCAGAATGCACAAAATTGCGCTTTGTAACAGGAGAACATGCTGTCGAAAGAGATGGCACAAAGTAACGTCTCCGGAGAGCAAATCAAAGAGCGAGAAGTGGCGATGATGTTTCGAGACATTGACTGTTTAACGAAGAGACGCAGAATTTTCGAACACCTCTTGAAAGGCCTGCGCCTCTTGTTGGCAAGTTTATGGCGATGCCTTTGAAGCTGAAATTTAGTATACCTCTTTCCACATCATGTTCTCCTGATACATTGGCCAAAATTTGGCGACAATTTTCAGAATGCACAAAATTGGGCTTTGTAACAGGAGAACATGGCGTCGAAAGAGATGGCACAAAGTAACGTCTCCGGAGAGCAAATCAAAGAGCGAGAAGTGGCGCAGATGTTTCGAGACAGTGACTGTTTAACGAAGAGACGCAGAATTTTCGAACACCTCTTGAAAGGCCTGCGCCTCTCATTGGCAACTTTAAGGCGATGCATTTGAAGCTGAAATTTAGTATACCTCTTTCCACTTCATGTTCTCATGATATATTGGCCATAATCTGGCGAATATTTTCAGAATGCACAAAATTGCGCTTCGTAACAGGAGAACATGCCGTCGAAAGAGATGGCACAAAGTAACGTCTCCGGAGAGCAAATTAAAGAGCGAGAAGTGGCACAGATGTATCGAGACAGTGACTGGTTAACGAAGAGACGCAGAAATTTCGAACACCTCTTGAAAGGCCTGCGCCTCTTATTGGCAACTTTAAGGCGATGCATTTGAAGCTGAAATTTAGTATACCTCTTTCCACTTCATGTTCTCATGATATATTGGCCAAAATCTGGCGAAAATTTTCTAAACGCACAAAATTGCGCTTTGTAACTGGAGAACATGCCGTCGAAAGAGATGGCACAAAGCAACGTCTCCGGAGAGCAAATCACTTTGCGTGAAGTGGCGCATGTGTTTCGAGACAGTGACTGTTTAACGAAGAGACGCAGAATTTTCGAACACCTCTTGAAAGGCCTGCGCCTCTTATTGGCAACTTTAAGGCGATGCATTTGAAGCTGAAATTTAGTATACCTCTTTCCACTTCATGTTCTCATGATATATTGGCCAAAATCGGGCGAATATTTTCAGAATGCACAAAATTGCGCTTTGTAACAGGAGAACATGCCGTCGAAAGAGATGGCACAAAGTAACATCACCGGAGAGCAAATCATTGAGCGAGGAGTGGCGCAGATGTTTCGAGACAGTGACTGTTTAACGAAGAGACGCAGTATTTTCGAACGCCTCTTGAAAGGCCTGCGCCTCTTATTGGCAAGTTTAAGGCGATGCCTTTGAAGCTGAAATTTAGTATACCTCTTTCCACTTCATGTTCTCATGATACATTGGCCAAAATCTGGCGAAAATTTTCAGAACGCACAAAATTGCGCTTTGTAGCAGGAGAACATGCCGTCGAAAGAGATGGCACAAAGTAACGTCTCCGGAGAGCAAATCAATGAGCGAGAAGTGGTGCATGTGTTTCGAGACAGTGACTGTTTAACGAAGAGACGCAGAATTTTCGAACACCTCTTGACAGGCCTGCGCCTCTTATTGGCAACTATAAGGTGATGCCTTTGAAGCTGAAATTTAGTGTACCTCTTTCCACTTCAGGTTCTCCTGATACATTGGCCAAAATTTGGCGAAAATTTTCAGAATGCACAAAATTGGGCTTTGTAACAGGAGAACATGTCGTCGAAAGAGATGGCACAAAGTAACGTCTCCGGGGAGCAAATCAAAGAGCGAGAAGTGGCGCAGATGTTTCGAGACAGTGACTGGTTAGCGAAGAGACGCAGAATTTTCGAACACCTCTTGAAAGGCCTGCGCCTCTTATTAGCAACTTTAAGGCGATGCCTTTGAATCTGAAATTTAGTATACCTAATTCCACTTCATGTTCTCCTGATATATTGGCCAAAATCTGGCGAATATTTTCAGAATGCACAAAATTGCGCTTTGTAACAGGAGAACATGCCGTCGAAAGAGATGGCACAAAGCAACGTCTCCGGAGAGCAAATCACTTTGCGTGAAGTGGCGCATGTGTTTCGAGACAGTGACTGTTTAACGAAGAGACGCAGAATTTTCGAACACCTCTTGAAAGGCCTGCGCCTCTTATTGGCAACTTTAAGGCGATGCATTTGAAGCTGAAATTTAGTATACCTCTTTCCACTTCATGTTCTCATGATATATTGGCCAAAATCAGGCGAATATTTTCAGAATGCACAAAATTGCGCTTTGTAACAGGAGAACATGCCGTCGAAAGAGATGGCACAAAGTAACATCACCGGAGAGCAAATCATTGAGCGAGGAGTGGCGCAGATGTTTCGAGACAGTGACTGTTTAACGAAGAGACGCAGTATTTTCGAACGCCTCTTGAAAGGCCTGCGCCTCTTATTGGCAAGTTTAAGGCGATGCCTTTGAAGCTGAAATTTAGTATACCTCTTTCCACTTCATGTTCTCATGATACATTGGCCAAAATCTGGCGAAAATTTTCAGAACGCACAAAATTGCGCTTTGTAGCAGGAGAACATGCCGTCGAAAGAGATGGCACAAAGTAACATCACCGGAGAGCAAATCATTGAGCGAGGAGTGGCGCAGATGTTTCGAGACAGTGACTGGTTAACGATGAGACGCAGAATTTTCGAACACCTCTTGACAGGCCTGCGCCTCTTATTGGCAACTATAAGGTGATGCCTTTGAAGCTGAAATTTAGTGTACCTCTTTCCACTTCAGGTTCTCCTGATACATTGGCCAAAATTTGGCGAAAATTTTCAGAATGCACAAAATTGGGCTTTGTAACAGGAGAACATGTCGTCGAAAGAGATGGCACAAAGTAACGTCTCCGGGGAGCAAATCAAAGAGCGAGAAGTGGCGCAGATGTTTCGAGACAGTGACTGGTTAGCGAAGAGACGCAGAATTTTCGAACACCTCTTGAAAGGCCTGCGCCTCTTATTAGCAACTTTAAGGCGATGCCTTTGAATCTGAAATTTAGTATACCTAATTCCACTTCATGTTCTCCTGATATATTGGCCAAAATCTGGCGAATATTTTCAGAATGCACAAAATTGCGCTTTGTAACAGGAGAACATGCCGTCGAAAGAGATGGCACAAAGCAACGTCTCCGGAGAGCAAATCACTTTGCGTGAAGTGGCGCATGTGTTTCGAGACAGTGACTGTTTAACGAAGAGACGCAGAATTTTCGAACACCTCTTGAAAGGCCTGCGCCTCTTATTGGCAACTTTAAGGCGATGCATTTGAAGCTGAAATTTAGTATACCTCTTTCCACTTCATGTTCTCATGATATATTGGCCAAAATCGGGCGAAAATTTTCAGAATGCACAAAATTGGGCTTTGTAACAGGAGAACATGTCGTCGAAAGAGATGGCACAAAGTAACGTCTCCGGGGAGCAAATCAAAGAGCGAGAAGTGGCGCAGATGTTTCGAGACAGTGACTGGTTAGCGAAGAGACGCAGAATTTTCGAACACCTCTTGAAAGGCCTGCGCCTCTTATTAGCAACTTTAAGGCGATGCCTTTGAATCTGAAATTTAGTATACCTAATTCCACTTCATGTTCTCCTGATATATTGGCCAAAATCTGGCGAATATTTTCAGAATGCACAAAATTGCGCTTTGTAACAGGAGAACATGCCGTCGAAAGAGATGGCACAAAGCAACGTCTCCGGAGAGCAAATCACTTTGCGTGAAGTGGCGCATGTGTTTCGAGACAGTGACTGTTTAACGAAGAGACGCAGAATTTTCGAACACCTCTTGAAAGGCCTGCGCCTCTTATTGGCAACTTTAAGGCGATGCATTTGAAGCTGAAATTTAGTATACCTCTTTCCACTTCATGTTCTCATGATATATTGGCCAAAATCGGGCGAATATTTTCAGAATGCACAAAATTGCGCTTTGTAACAGGAGAACATGCCGTCGAAAGAGATGGCACAAAGTAACATCACCGGAGAGCAAATCATTGAGCGAGGAGTGGCGCAGATGTTTCGAGACAGTGACTGTTTAACGAAGAGACGCAGTATTTTCGAACGCCTCTTGAAAGGCCTGCGCCTCTTATTGGCAAGTTTAAGGCGATGCCTTTGAAGCTGAAATTTAGTATACCTCTTTCCACTTCATGTTCTCATGATACATTGGCCAAAATCTGGCGAAAATTTTCAGAACGCACAAAATTGCGCTTTGTAGCAGGAGAACATGCCGTCGAAAGAGATGGCACAAAGTAACGTCTCCGGAGAGCAAATCAATGAGCGAGAAGTGGTGCATGTGTTTCGAGACAGTGACTGTTTAACGAAGAGACGCAGAATTTTCGAACACCTCTTGACAGGCCTGCGCCTCTTATTGGCAACTATAAGGTGATGCCTTTGAAGCTGAAATTTAGTGTACCTCTTTCCACTTCAGGTTCTCCTGATACATTGGCCAAAATTTGGCGAAAATTTTCAGAATGCACAAAATTGGGCTTTGTAACAGGAGAACATGTCGTCGAAAGAGATGGCACAAAGTAACGTCTCCGGGGAGCAAATCAAAGAGCGAGAAGTGGCGCAGATGTTTCGAGACAGTGACTGGTTAGCGAAGAGACGCAGAATTTTCGAACACCTCTTGAAAGGCCTGCGCCTCTTATTAGCAACTTTAAGGCGATGCCTTTGAATCTGAAATTTAGTATACCTAATTCCACTTCATGTTCTCCTGATATATTGGCCAAAATCTGGCGAATATTTTCAGAATGCACAAAATTGCGCTTTGTAACAGGAGAACATGCCGTCGAAAGAGATGGCACAAAGCAACGTCTCCGGAGAGCAAATCACTTTGCGTGAAGTGGCGCATGTGTTTCGAGACAGTGACTGTTTAACGAAGAGACGCAGAATTTTCGAACACCTCTTGAAAGGCCTGCGCCTCTTATTGGCAACTTTAAGGCGATGCATTTGAAGCTGAAATTTAGTATACCTCTTTCCACTTCATGTTCTCATGATATATTGGCCAAAATCAGGCGAATATTTTCAGAATGCACAAAATTGCGCTTTGTAACAGGAGAACATGCCGTCGAAAGAGATGGCACAAAGTAACATCACCGGAGAGCAAATCATTGAGCGAGGAGTGGCGCAGATGTTTCGAGACAGTGACTGTTTAACGAAGAGACGCAGTATTTTCGAACGCCTCTTGAAAGGCCTGCGCCTCTTATTGGCAAGTTTAAGGCGATGCCTTTGAAGCTGAAATTTAGTATACCTCTTTCCACTTCATGTTCTCATGATACATTGGCCAAAATCTGGCGAAAATTTTCAGAACGCACAAAATTGCGCTTTGTAGCAGGAGAACATGCCGTCGAAAGAGATGGCACAAAGTAACATCACCGGAGAGCAAATCATTGAGCGAGGAGTGGCGCAGATGTTTCGAGACAGTGACTGGTTAACGATGAGACGCAGAATTTTCGAACACCTCTTGACAGGCCTGCGCCTCTTATTGGCAACTATAAGGTGATGCCTTTGAAGCTGAAATTTAGTGTACCTCTTTCCACTTCAGGTTCTCCTGATACATTGGCCAAAATTTGGCGAAAATTTTCAGAATGCACAAAATTGGGCTTTGTAACAGGAGAACATGTCGTCGAAAGAGATGGCACAAAGTAACGTCTCCGGGGAGCAAATCAAAGAGCGAGAAGTGGCGCAGATGTTTCGAGACAGTGACTGGTTAGCGAAGAGACGCAGAATTTTCGAACACCTCTTGAAAGGCCTGCGCCTCTTATTAGCAACTTTAAGGCGATGCCTTTGAATCTGAAATTTAGTATACCTAATTCCACTTCATGTTCTCCTGATATATTGGCCAAAATCTGGCGAATATTTTCAGAATGCACAAAATTGCGCTTTGTAACAGGAGAACATGCCGTCGAAAGAGATGGCACAAAGCAACGTCTCCGGAGAGCAAATCACTTTGCGTGAAGTGGCGCATGTGTTTCGAGACAGTGACTGTTTAACGAAGAGACGCAGAATTTTCGAACACCTCTTGAAAGGCCTGCGCCTCTTATTGGCAACTTTAAGGCGATGCATTTGAAGCTGAAATTTAGTATACCTCTTTCCACTTCATGTTCTCATGATATATTGGCCAAAATCGGGCGAAAATTTTCAGAATGCACAAAATTGGGCTTTGTAACAGGAGAACATGTCGTCGAAAGAGATGGCACAAAGTAACGTCTCCGGGGAGCAAATCAAAGAGCGAGAAGTGGCGCAGATGTTTCGAGACAGTGACTGGTTAGCGAAGAGACGCAGAATTTTCGAACACCTCTTGAAAGGCCTGCGCCTCTTATTAGCAACTTTAAGGCGATGCCTTTGAATCTGAAATTTAGTATACCTAATTCCACTTCATGTTCTCCTGATATATTGGCCAAAATCTGGCGAATATTTTCAGAATGCACAAAATTGCGCTTTGTAACAGGAGAACATGCCGTCGAAAGAGATGGCACAAAGCAACGTCTCCGGAGAGCAAAT
>NW_027485229.1:0-46836 GCF_050908995.1 Andrena cerasifolii | reverse complement strand
TGCCATCTCTTTCGACGGCATGTTCTCCTGGTACAAAGCCCAATTTTGTGCATTCTGAAAATTTTCGCCCGATTTTGGCCAATATATCAGGAGAACATGAAGTGGAAAGAGTTATACCAAATTTCAGCTTCAAAAGCATCGCCTTAAAGTTGCAAATAAGAGGCGCAGGCCTTTCAAGATGCGTTCGAAAATTCTGCGTCTCTTCGTTAAACAGTCACTCTCTCGAAACATCTGCGCCACTTCTCGCTTTTGATTTGCTATGCGGAGACGTTACTTTGTGCGATCTCTTTCGACGGCATGTTCTGCTGTTACAAAGCCCAATTTTGTGCATTCTGAAAATTTTCGCCAGATTTTGGCCAATATATCAGGAGAACATGAAGTGGAAGGAGGTATACTAAATTTCAGCTTCAAAGGCATCGCCTTAAAGTTGCAAATAAGAGGCGCAGGCCTTTCAAGATGCGGTCGAAAATTCTGCGTCTCTTCGTTAAACAGTCACTGTCTCGAAACATCTGCGCCACTTCTCGCTTTTGATTTGCTATGCGGAGACGTTACTTTGTGCCATCTCTTCCGACGGCATGTTCTGCTGTTACAAAGCCCAATTTTGTGCATTCTGAAAATTTTCGCCCGATTTTGGCCAATATATCAGGAGAACATGAAGTGGAAAGAGGTATACCAAATTTCAGCTTCAAAGGCATCGCCTTAAAGTTGCAAATAAGAGGCGCAGGCCTTTCAAGATGCGTTCGAAAATTCTGCGTCTCTTCGTTAAACAGTCACTGTCTCGAAACATCTGCGCCACTTCTCGCTTTTGATTTGCTTTGCGGAGACGTTACTTTGTGCCATCTCTTTCGACAGCATGTTCTGCTGTGACAAAGCCCAATTTTGTGTATTCTGAAAATTTTCGCTAGATTTTGGCCAATATATCAGGAGAACATGAAGTGGAAGGAGGTATACTAAATTTCAGCTTCAAAGGCATCGCCTTAAAGTTGCAAATAAGAGGCGCAGGCCTTTCAAGATGCGTTCGAAAATTCTGCGTCTCTTCGTTAAACAGTCACTGTCTCGAAACATCTGCGCCACTTCTCGCTCTTTGATTTGCTATGCGGAGACGTTACTTTGAGCCATCTCTTTCGACGGCATGTTCTGCTGTTACAAAGCCCAATTTTGTGCATTCTGAAAATTTTCGCCAGATTTTAGCCAATATATCAGGACAACATGAAGTGGAAGGAGGTATACTAAATTTCAGCTTCAAAGGCATCGCCTTAAAGTTGCAAATAAGAGGCGCAGGCCTTTCAAGATGCGTTCGAAAATTCTGCGTCTCTTCGTTAAACAGTCACTGTCTCGAAACATCTGCGCCACTTCTCGCTTTTGATTTGCTTTGCGGAGACGTTACTTTGTGCCATCTCTTTCGACAGCATGTTCTGCTGTGACAAAGCCCAATTTTGTGTATTCTGAAAATTTTCGCTAGATTTTGGCCAATATATCAGGAGAACATGAAGTGGAAGGAGGTATACTAAATTTCAGCTTCAAAGGCATCGCCTTAAAGTTGCAAATAAGAGGCGCAGGCCTTTCAAGATGCGTTCGAAAATTCTGCGTCTCTTCGTTAAACAGTCACTGTCTCGAAACATCTGCGCCACTTCTCGCTCTTTGATTTGCTATGCGGAGACGTTACTTTGAGCCATCTCTTTCGACGGCATGTTCTGCTGTTACAAAGCCCAATTTTGTGCATTCTGAAAATTTTCGCCAGATTTTAGCCAATATATCAGGACAACATGAAGTGGAAGGAGGTATACTAAATTTCAGCTTCAAAGGCATCGCCTTAAATTTGCAAACAAGAGGCGCAGGCCTTTCAAGAGGCGTCCGAAAATTCTGCGTCTCTTCGTTACACAGTCACTCTCTCGAAACATCTGCGCCACTTCTCGCTTTTGATTTGCTATGCGGAGACGTTACTTTGTGCGATCTCTTTCGACGGCATGTTCTGCTGTTACAAAGCCCAATTTTGTGCATTCTGAAAATTTTCGCCAGATTTTGGCCAATATATCAGGAGAACATGAAGTGGAAGGAGGTATACTAAATTTCAGCTTCAAAGGCATCGCCTTAAAGTTGCAAATAAGAGGCGCAGGCCTTTCAAGAGGCGTTCGAAAATTCTGCGCCTCTTCGTTAAACAGTCACTGTCTCGAAACATCTGCGCCACTTCTCGCTATTTGATTTGCTCTCCGGAGACGTTACTTTGTGCCATCCCGGTCGACGGCATGTTGTCGTGTTACAAAGCCCACTTTTGTGCATTCTGAAAATTTTCGCCAGATTTTAGCCAATATATCAGGACAACATGAAGTGGAAGGAGGTATACTAAATTTCAGCTTCAAAGGCATCGCCTTAAATTTGCAAACAAGAGGCGCAGGCCTTTCAAGAGGCGTTCGAAAATTCTGCGTCTCTTCGTTACACAGTCACTGTCTCGAAACATCTGCGCCACTTCTCGCTCTTTGATTTGCTATGCGCAGACGTGACTTTGTGCCATCTCTTTCGACGGCATGTTCTCCTGGTACAAAGCCCAATTTTGTGCATTCTGAAAATTTTCGCCCGATTTTGGCCAATGTATCAGGAGAACATGAAGTGGAAAGAGGTATACCAAATTTCAGCTTCAAAGGCATCGCCTTAAATTTGCAAATAAGAGGCGCAGGCCTTTGAAGATGCGTTCGAAAATTCTGCGTCTCTTCGTTAAACAGTCACTGTCTCGAAACATCTGCGCCACTTCTCGCTCTTTGATTTGCTCTCCGCAGACGTTTCTTTGTGCCATCTCTTTCGACGGCATGTTCTCCTGGTACAAAGCCCAATTTTGTGCATTCTGAAAATTTTCGCCCGATTTTGGCCAATATATCAGGAGAACATGAAGTGGAAAGAGTTATACCAAATTTCAGCTTCAAAAGCATCGCCTTAAAGTTGCAAATAAGAGGCGCAGGCCTTTCAAGATGCGTTCGAAAATTCTGCGTCTCTTCGTTAAACAGTCACTCTCTCGAAACATCTGCGCCACTTCTCGCTTTTGATTTGCTATGCGGAGACGTTACTTTGTGCGATCTCTTTCGACGGCATGTTCTGCTGTTACAAAGCCCAATTTTGTGCATTCTGAAAATTTTCGCCAGATTTTGGCCAATATATCAGGAGAACATGAAGTGGAAGGAGGTATACTAAATTTCAGCTTCAAAGGCATCGCCTTAAAGTTGCAAATAAGAGGCGCAGGCCTTTCAAGATGCGGTCGAAAATTCTGCGTCTCTTCGTTAAACAGTCACTGTCTCGAAACATCTGCGCCACTTCTCGCTTTTGATTTGCTATGCGGAGACGTTACTTTGTGCCATCTCTTCCGACGGCATGTTCTGCTGTTACAAAGCCCAATTTTGTGCATTCTGAAAATTTTCGCCCGATTTTGGCCAATATATCAGGAGAACATGAAGTGGAAAGAGGTATACCAAATTTCAGCTTCAAAGGCATCGCCTTAAAGTTGCAAATAAGAGGCGCAGGCCTTTCAAGATGCGTTCGAAAATTCTGCGTCTCTTCGTTAAACAGTCACTGTCTCGAAACATCTGCGCCACTTCTCGCTTTTGATTTGCTTTGCGGAGACGTTACTTTGTGCCATCTCTTTCGACAGCATGTTCTGCTGTGACAAAGCCCAATTTTGTGTATTCTGAAAATTTTCGCTAGATTTTGGCCAATATATCAGGAGAACATGAAGTGGAAGGAGGTATACTAAATTTCAGCTTCAAAGGCATCGCCTTAAAGTTGCAAATAAGAGGCGCAGGCCTTTCAAGATGCGTTCGAAAATTCTGCGTCTCTTCGTTAAACAGTCACTGTCTCGAAACATCTGCGCCACTTCTCGCTCTTTGATTTGCTATGCGGAGACGTTACTTTGAGCCATCTCTTTCGACGGCATGTTCTGCTGTTACAAAGCCCAATTTTGTGCATTCTGAAAATTTTCGCCAGATTTTAGCCAATATATCAGGACAACATGAAGTGGAAGGAGGTATACTAAATTTCAGCTTCAAAGGCATCGCCTTAAAGTTGCAAATAAGAGGCGCAGGCCTTTCAAGATGCGTTCGAAAATTCTGCGTCTCTTCGTTAAACAGTCACTGTCTCGAAACATCTGCGCCACTTCTCGCTTTTGATTTGCTTTGCGGAGACGTTACTTTGTGCCATCTCTTTCGACAGCATGTTCTGCTGTGACAAAGCCCAATTTTGTGTATTCTGAAAATTTTCGCTAGATTTTGGCCAATATATCAGGAGAACATGAAGTGGAAGGAGGTATACTAAATTTCAGCTTCAAAGGCATCGCCTTAAAGTTGCAAATAAGAGGCGCAGGCCTTTCAAGATGCGTTCGAAAATTCTGCGTCTCTTCGTTAAACAGTCACTGTCTCGAAACATCTGCGCCACTTCTCGCTCTTTGATTTGCTATGCGGAGACGTTACTTTGAGCCATCTCTTTCGACGGCATGTTCTGCTGTTACAAAGCCCAATTTTGTGCATTCTGAAAATTTTCGCCAGATTTTAGCCAATATATCAGGACAACATGAAGTGGAAGGAGGTATACTAAATTTCAGCTTCAAAGGCATCGCCTTAAATTTGCAAACAAGAGGCGCAGGCCTTTCAAGAGGCGTCCGAAAATTCTGCGTCTCTTCGTTACACAGTCACTGTCTCGAAACATCTGCGCCACTTCTCGCTCTTTGATTTGCTATGCGCAGACGTTACTTTGTGCCATCTCTTTCGACGGCATGTTCTCCTGTTTCAAAGCCCAATTTTGTGCTTTCTGAAAATTTTCGCCAGATTGTGGCGAATGTATCAGGAGAACATGAAGTGGAAGGAGGTATACTAAATTTCAGCTTCAAAGGCATCGCCTTAAAGTTGCAAATAAGAGGCGCAGGCCTTTCAAGATGCGTTCGAAAATTCTGCGTCTCTTCGTTAAACAGTCACTGTCTCGAAACATCTGCGCCACTTCTCGCTCTTTGATTTGCTATGCGGAGACGTTACTTTGAGCCATCTCTTTCGACGGCATGTTCTGCTGTTACAAAGCCCAATTTTGTGCATTCTGAAAATTTTCGCCAGATTTTAGCCAATATATCAGGACAACATGAAGTGGAAGGAGGTATACTAAATTTCAGCTTCAAAGGCATCGCCTTAAATTTGCAAACAAGAGGCGCAGGCCTTTCAAGAGGCGTTCGAAAATTCTGCGTCTCTTCGTTACACAGTCACTGTCTCGAAACATCTGCGCCACTTCTCGCTCTTTGATTTGCTATGCGCAGACGTTACTTTGTGCCATCTCTTTCGACGGCATGTTCTCCTGTTTCAAAGCCCAATTTTGTGCTTTCTGAAAATTTTCGCCAGATTGTGGCGAATGTATCAGGAGAACATGAAGTGGAAGGAGGTATACTAAATTTCAGCTTCAAAGGCATCGCCTTAAAGTTGCAAATAAGAGGCGCAGGCCTTTCAAGATGCGTTCGAAAATTCTGCGTCTCTTCGTTAAACAGTCACTGTCTCGAAACATCTGCGCCACTTCTCGCTCTTTGATTTGCTATGCGGAGACGTTACTTTGAGCCATCTCTTTCGACGGCATGTTCTGCTGTTACAAAGCCCAATTTTGTGCATTCTGAAAATTTTCGCCAGATTTTAGCCAATATATCAGGACAACATGAAGTGGAAGGAGGTATACTAAATTTCAGCTTCAAAGGCATCGCCTTAAATTTGCAAACAAGAGGCGCAGGCCTTTCAAGAGGCGTCCGAAAATTCTGCGTCTCTTCGTTACACAGTCACTGTCTCGAAACATCTGCGCCACTTCTCGCTCTTTGATTTGCTATGCGCAGACGTTACTTTGTGCCATCTCTTTCGACGGCATGTTCTCCTGTTTCAAAGCCCAATTTTGTGCTTTCTGAAAATTTTCGCCAGATTGTGGCGAATGTATCAGGAGAACATGAAGTGGAAGGAGGTATACTAAATTTCAGCTTCAAAGGCATCGCCTTAAAGTTGCAAATAAGAGGCGCAGGCCTTTCAAGATGCGTTCGAAAATTCTGCGTCTCTTCGTTAAACAGTCACTGTCTCGAAACATCTGCGCCACTTCTCGCTCTTTGATTTGCTATGCGGAGACGTTACTTTGAGCCATCTCTTTCGACGGCATGTTCTGCTGTTACAAAGCCCAATTTTGTGCATTCTGAAAATTTTCGCCAGATTTTAGCCAATATATCAGGACAACATGAAGTGGAAGGAGGTATACTAAATTTCAGCTTCAAAGGCATCGCCTTAAATTTGCAAACAAGAGGCGCAGGCCTTTCAAGAGGCGTTCGAAAATTCTGCGTCTCTTCGTTACACAGTCACTGTCTCGAAACATCTGCGCCACTTCTCGCTCTTTGATTTGCTATGCGCAGACGTTACTTTGTGCCATCTCTTTCGACGGCATGTTCTCCTGTTTCAAAGCCCAATTTTGTGCTTTCTGAAAATTTTCGCCAGATTGTGGCGAATGTATCAGGAGAACATGAAGTGGAAGGAGGTATACTAAATTTCAGCTTCAAAGGCATCGCCTTAAAGTTGCAAATAAGAGGCGCAGGCCTTTCAAGATGCGTTCGAAAATTCTGCGTCTCTTCGTTAAACAGTCACTGTCTCGAAACATCTGCGCCACTTCTCGCTCTTTGATTTGCTATGCGGAGACGTTACTTTGAGCCATCTCTTTCGACGGCATGTTCTGCTGTTACAAAGCCCAATTTTGTGCATTCTGAAAATTTTCGCCAGATTTTAGCCAATATATCAGGACAACATGAAGTGGAAGGAGGTATACTAAATTTCAGCTTCAAAGGCATCGCCTTAAATTTGCAAACAAGAGGCGCAGGCCTTTCAAGAGGCGTTCGAAAATTCTGCGTCTCTTCGTTACACAGTCACTGTCTCGAAACATCTGCGCCACTTCTCGCTCTTTGATTTGCTATGCGCAGACGTTACTTTGTGCCATCTCTTTCGACGGCATGTTCTCCTGTTTCGAAAGCCCAATTTTGTGCTTTCTGAAAATTTTCGCCAGATTGTGGCGAATGTATCAGGAGAACATGAAGTGGAAGGAGGTATACTAAACTTCAGCTTCAAAGGCATCGCCTTAAAGTTGCAAATAAGAGGCGCAGGCCTTTCAAGAGGCGGTCGAAAGTTCTGCGTCTCTTCGTTAAACAGTCACTGTCTCGAAACATCTGCGCCACTTCTCGCTTTTGATTTGCTATGCGGAGACGTTACTTTGAGCCATCTCTTTCGACGGCATGTTCTGCTGTTACAAAGCCCAATTTTGTGCATTCCGAAAATTTTCGCCAGATTTTAGCCAATATATCAGGACAACATGAAGTGGAAGGAGGTATACTAAATTTCAGGTTCAAAGGCATCGCCTTAAATTTGCAAACAAGAGGCGCAGGCCTTTCAAGATGCGTTCGAAAATTCTGCGTCTCTTCGTTAAACAGTCACTGTCTCGAAACATCTGCGCCACTTCTCGCTCTTTGATTTGCTATGCGGAGACGTTACTTTGAGCCATCTCTTTCGACGGCATGTTCTGCTGTTACAAAGCCCAATTTTGTGCATTCTGAAAATTTTCGCCAGATTTTAGCCAATATATCAGGACAACATGAAGTGGAAGGAGGTATACCAAATTTCAGCTTCAAAGGCATCGCCTTAAAGTTGCAAATAAGAGGCGCAGGCCTTTCAAGATGCGTTCGAAAATTCTGCGTCTCTTCGTTAAACAGTCACTATCTCGAAACATCTGCGCCACTTCTCGCTTTTGATTTGCTATGCGGAGACGTTACTTTGTGCCATCTCTTTCGACGGCATGTTCTGCTGTTACAAAGCCCAATTTTGTGCATTCTGAAAATTTTCGCCAGATTATGGCCAATATATCAGGAGAACATGAAGTGGAAGGAGGTATACTAAATTTCAGCTTCAAAGGCATCGCCTTAAAGTTGCAAATATGAGGCGCAGGCCTTTCAAGAGGCGTTCGAAAATTCTGCGTCTCTTCGTTAAACAGTCACTGTCTCGAAACATCTGCGCCACTTCTCGCTTTTTGATTTGCTCTCCGCAGACGTTTCTTTGTGCCATCTCTTTCGACGGCATGTTCTCCTGGTACAAAGCCCAATTTTGTGCATTCTGAAAATTTTCGCCCGATTTTGGCCAATGTATCAGGAGAACATGAAGTGGAAAGAGGTATACCAATTTCAGCTTCAAAGGCATCGCCTTAAATTTGCAAATAAGAGGCGCAGGCCTTTCAAGATGCGTTCGAAAATTCTGCGTCTCTTCGTTAAACAGTCACTGTCTCGAAACATCTGCGCCACTTCTCGCTCTTTGATTTGCTCTCCGCAGACGTTTCTTTGTGCCATCTCTTTCGACGGCATGTTCTCCTGGTACAAAGCCCAATTTTGTGCATTCTGAAAATTTTCGCCCGATTTTGGCCAATATATCAGGAGAACATGAAGTGGAAAGAGTTATACCAAATTTCAGCTTCAAAAGCATCGCCTTAAAGTTGCAAATAAGAGGCGCAGGCCTTTCAAGATGCGTTCGAAAATTCTGCGTCTCTTCGTTAAACAGTCACTCTCTCGAAACATCTGCGCCACTTCTCGCTTTTGATTTGCTATGCGGAGACGTTACTTTGTGCCATCTCTTTCGACGGCATGTTCTGCTGTTACAAAGGCCAATTTTGTGCATTCTGAAAATTTTCGCCAGATTTTGGCCAATATATCAGGAGAACATGAAGTGGAAGGAGGTATACTAAATTTCAGCTTCAAAGGCATCGCCTTAAAGTTACAAATAAGAGGCGCAGGCCTTTCAAGAGGCGTTCGAAAATTCTGCGTCTCTTCGTTAAACAGTCACTGTCTCGAAACATCTGCGCCACTTCTCGCTTTTGATTTGCTATGCGGAGACGTTACTTTGAGCCATCTCTTTCGACGGCATGTTCTGCTGTTACAAAGCCCAATTTTGTGCATTCCGAAAATTTTCGCCAGATTTTAGCCAATATATCAGGACAACATGAAGTGAAAGGAGGTATACTAAATTTCAGCTTCAAAGGCATCGCCTTAAATTTGCAAACAAGAGGCGCAGGCCTTTCAAGATGCGTTCGAAAATTCTGCGTCTCTTCGTTAAACAGTCACTGTCTCGAAACATCTGCGCCACTTCTCGCTCTTTGATTTGCTATGCGGAGACGTTACTTTGTGCCATCTCTTTCGACGGCATGTTCTGCTGTTACAAAGCCCAATTTTGTGCATTCTGAAAATTTTCGCCAGATTATGGCCAATATATCAGGAGAACACGAAGTGGAAGGAGGTATACTAAATTTCAGCTTCAAAGGCATCGCCTTAAAGTTGCAAATAAGAGGCGCAGGCCTTTCAAGAGGCGTTCGAAAATTCTGCGTCTCTTCGTTAAACAGTCACTGTCTCGAAACATCTGCGCCACTTCTCGCTTTTTGATTTGCTCTCCGCAGACGTTTCTTTGTGCCATCTCTTTCGACGGCATGTTCTCCTGGTACAAAGCACAATTTTGTGCATTCTGAAAATTTTCGCCCGATTTTGGCCAATATATCAGGAGAACATGAAGTGGAAAGAGTTATACCAAATTTCAGCTTCAAAGGCATCGCCTTAAAGTTGCAAATAAGAGGCGCAGGCCTTTCAAGAGGCGTTCGAAAATTCTGCGTCTCTTCGTTACACAGTCACTGTCTCGAAACATCTGCGCCACTTCTCGCCCTTTGATTTGCTATGCGGAGACGTTACTTTGAGCCATCTCTTTCGACGGCATGTTCTGCTGTTACAAAGCCCAATTTTGTGCATTCCGAAAATTTTCGCCAGATTTTAGCCAATATATCAGGACAACATGAAGTGAAAGGAGGTATACTAAATTTCAGCTTCAAAGGCATCGCCTTAAATTTGCAAACAAGAGGCGCAGGCCTTTCAAGATGCGTTCGAAAATTCTGCGTCTCTTCGTTAAACAGTCACTGTCTCGAAACATCTGCGCCACTTCTCGCTCTTTGATTTGCTATGCGGAGACGTTACTTTGTGCCATCTCTTTCGACGGCATGTTCTGCTGTTACAAAGCCCAATTTTGTGCATTCTGAAAATTTTCGCCAGATTATGGCCAATATATCAGGAGAACACGAAGTGGAAGGAGGTATACTAAATTTCAGCTTCAAAGGCATCGCCTTAAAGTTGCAAATAAGAGGCGCAGGCCTTTCAAGAGGCGTTCGAAAATTCTGCGTCTCTTCGTTAAACAGTCACTGTCTCGAAACATCTGCGCCACTTCTCGCTTTTTGATTTGCTCTCTGCAGACGTTTCTTTGTGCCATCTCTTTCGACGGCATGTTCTCCTGGTACAAAGCACAATTTTGTGCATTCTGAAAATTTTCGCCCGATTTTGGCCAATATATCAGGAGAACATGAAGTGGAAAGAGTTATACCAAATTTCAGCTTCAAAGGCATCGCCTTAAAGTTGCAAATAAGAGGCGCAGGCCTTTCAAGATGCGTTCGAAAATTCTGCGTCTCTTCGTTAAACAGTCACTCTCTCGAAACATCTGCGCCACTTCTCGCTTTTGATTTGCTATGCGGAGACGTTACTTTGTGCCATCTCTTTCGACGGCATGTTCTGCTGTTACAAAGGCCAATTTTGGGCATTCTGAAAATTTTCGCCAGATTTTGGCCAATATATCAGGAGAACATGAAGTGGAAGGAGGTATACTAAATTTTAGCTTCAAAGGCATCGCCTTAAAGTTGCAAATAAGAGGCGCAGGCCTTTCAAGATGCGTTCGAAAATTCTGCG
The DNA here is from genome assembly GCF_050908995.1 of Andrena cerasifolii. Lineage (NCBI taxonomy): Eukaryota > Metazoa > Arthropoda > Insecta > Hymenoptera > Andrenidae > Andrena > Andrena cerasifolii. The sequence goes on along the minus strand of NW_027485229.1, from coordinate 36,050 downwards.
TCTCTTCGTTAAACAGTCACTGTCTCGAAACATCTGCGCCACTTCTCGCTCTTTGATTTGCTATGCGGAGACGTTACTTTGAGCCATCTCTTTCGACGGCATGTTCTGCTGTTACAAAGCCCAATTTTGTGTATTCTGAAAATTTTCGCTAGATTTTGGCCAATATATCAGGAGAACATGAAGTGGAAGGAGGTATACTAAATTTCAGCTTCAAAGGCATCACCTTAAAGTTGCAAATAAGAGGCGCAGGCCTTTCAAGATGCGTTCGAAAATTCTGCGTCTCTTCGTTAAACAGTCACTGTCTCGAAACATCTGCGCCACTTCTCGCTCTTTGATTTGCTATGCGGAGACGTTACATTGAGCCATCTCTTTCGACGGCATGTTCTGCTGTTACAAAGCCCAATTTTGTGCATTCTGAAAATTTTCGCCAGATTTTAGCCAATATATCAGGACAACATGAAGTGGAAGGAGGTATACTAAATTTCAGCTTCAAAGGCATCGCCTTAAATTTGCAAACAAGAGGCGCAGGCCTTTCAAGAGGCGTTCGAAAATTCTGCGTCTCTTCGTTACACAGTCACTGTCTCGAAACATCTGCGCCACTTCTCGCTCTTTGATTTGCTATGCGCAGACGTTACTTTGTGCCATCTCTTTCGACGGCATGTTCTCCTGTTTCAAAGCCCAATTTTGTGCTTTCTGAAAATTTTCGCCAGATTGTGGCGAATGTATCAGGAGAACATGAAGTGGAAGGAGGTATACTAAATTTCAGCTTCAAAGGCATCGCCTTAAAGTTGCAAATAAGAGGCGCAGGCCTTTCAAGATGCGTTCGAAAATTCTGCGTCTCTTCGTTAAACAGTCACTGTCTCGAAACATCTGCGCCACTTCTCGCTCTTTGATTTGCTATGCGGAGACGTTACTTTGAGCCATCTCTTTCGACGGCATGTTCTGCTGTTACAAAGCCCAATTTTGTGCATTCTGAAAATTTTCGCCAGATTTTAGCCAATATATCAGGACAACATGAAGTGGAAGGAGGTATACTAAATTTCAGCTTCAAAGGCATCGCCTTAAATTTGCAAACAAGAGGCGCAGGCCTTTCAAGAGGCGTTCGAAAATTCTGCGTCTCTTCGTTACACAGTCACTGTCTCGAAACATCTGCGCCACTTCTCGCTCTTTGATTTGCTATGCGCAGACGTTACTTTGTGCCATCTCTTTCGACGGCATGTTCTCCTGTTTCGAAAGCCCAATTTTGTGCTTTCTGAAAATTTTCGCCAGATTGTGGCGAATGTATCAGGAGAACATGAAGTGGAAGGAGGTATACTAAATTTCAGCTTCAAAGGCATCGCCTTAAATTTGCAAACAAGAGGCGCAGGCCTTTCAAGAGGCGTTCGAAAATTCTGCGCCTCTTCGTTAAACAGTCACTGTCTCGAAACATCTGCGCCACTTCTCGCTATTTGATTTGCTCTCCGGAGACGTTACTTTGTGCCATCCCGGTCGACGGCATGTTGTCGTGTTACAAAGCCCACTTTTGTGCATTCTGAAAATTTTCGCCAGATTTTAGCCAATATATCAGGACAACATGAAGTGGAAGGAGGTATACTAAATTTCAGCTTCAAAGGCATCGCCTTAAATTTGCAAACAAGAGGCGCAGGCCTTTCAAGAGGCGTTCGAAACTTCTGCGTCTCTTCGTTACACAGTCACTGTCTCGAAACATCTGCGCCACTTCTCGCTCTTTGATTTGCTATGCGCAGACGTGACTTTGTGCCATCTCTTTCGACGGCATGTTCTCCTGTTTCAAAGCCCAATTTTGTGCTTTCTGAAAATTTTCGCCAGATTGTGGCGAATGTATCAGGAGAACATGAAGTGGAAGGAGGTATAATGAACTTCAGCTTCAAAGGCATCGCCTTAAATTCGCAAACAAGAGGCGCAGGCCTTTCAAGAGGCGTTCGAAAATTCTGCGCCTCTTCGTTAAACAGTCACTGTCTCGAAACATCTGCGCCACTTCTCGCTATTTGATTTGCTCTCCGGAGACGTTACTTTGTGCCATCTCGGTCGACGGCATGTTGTCGTGTTACAAAGCCCACTTTTGTGCATTCTGAAATTTTTCGCCCGATTGTGGCCAATATATGAGGGGAACATGAAGTGGAAGGAGGTAAACCATATTTCAGCTTCAAAGGCATCGCCTTAAAGTTGCAAATAAGAGGCGCAGGCCTTTCAAGATGCGGTCGAAAGTTCTGCGTCTCTTCGTTAAACAGTCACTGTCTCGAAACATCTGCGCCACTTCTCGCTTTTGATTTGCTATGCGGAGACGTTACTTTGAGCCATCTCTTTCGACGGCATGTTCTGCTGTTACAAAGCCCAATTTTGTGCATTCCGAAAATTTTCGCCAGATTTTAGCCAATATATCAGGACAACATGAAGTGGAAGGAGGTATACTAAATTTCAGCTTCAAAGGCATCGCCTTAAATTTGCAAACAAGAGGCGCAGGCCTTTCAAGATGCGTTCGAAAATTCTGCGTCTCTTCGTTAAACAGTCACTGTCTCGAAACATCTGCGCCACTTCTCGCTCTTTGGTTTGCTATGCGGAGACGATACTTTGAGCCATCTCTTTCGACGGCATGTTCTGCTGTTACAAAGCCCAATTTTGTGCATTCTGCAAATTTTCGCCAGATTTAACCAATATATCAGGACAACATGAAGTGGAAGGAGGTATACCAAATTTCAGCTTCAAAGGCATCGCCTTAAAGTTGCAAATAAGAGGCGCAGGCCTTTCAAGATGCGGTCGAAAGTTCTGCGTCTCTTCGTTAAACAGTCACTGTCTCGAAACATCTGCGCTACTTCTCGCTTTTGATTTGCTATGCGGAGACGTCACTTTGTGCCATCTCTTTCGACGGCATGTTCTGCTGTTACAAAGCCCAATTTTGTGCATTCTGAAAATTTTCGCCAGATTTTAGCCAATATATCAGGACAACATGAAGTGGAAGGAGGTATACTGAATTTCAGCTTCAAAGGTATCGCCTTAAAGTTGCAAATAAGAGGCGCAGGCCTTTCAAGATGCGGTCGAAAATTCTGCGTCTCTTCGTTAAACAGTCACTGTCTCGAAACATCTGCGCCACTTCTCGCTTTTGATTTGCTATGCGGAGACGTTACTTTGTGTCATTTCTTTCGACGGCATGTTCTGCTGTTACAAAGGCCAATTTTGTGCATTCTGAAAATTTTCGCCAGATTTTGGCCAATATATCAGGAGAACATGAAGTGGAAGGAGGTATACTAAATTTCAGCTTCAAAGGCATCGCCTTAAAGTTGCAAATAAGAGGCGCAGGCCTTTCAAGATGCGTTCGAAAATTCTGAGTCTCTTCGTTAAACAGTCACTGTCTCGAAACATCTGCGCCACTTCTCGCTCTTTGATTTGCTCTTCGGGGACGTTACTTTGTGCCATCTCTTTCGACGGCATGTTCTGCTGTTACAAAGCCCAATTTTGTGCATTCTGAAAATTTTCGCCAGATTGTGGCTAATATATCAGGAGAACATGAAGTGGAAGGAGATATACTAAATTTCAGCTTCAAAGGTATCGCCTTAAATTTGCAAATAAGAGTCGCAGGCCTTTCAAGAGGCGTTCGAAAATTCTGCGTCTCTTCTTTAACCAGTCACTGTCTCGAAACATCTGCGCCACTTCTCGCTCTTTGATTTGCTCTTCGGAGACGTTACTTTGTGCCATCTCTTTCGACGGCATGTTCTGCTGTTACATAGCCCAATTTTGTGCATTCTGAAAATTTTCGCCATATTGTGGCCAATATATCAGGAGAACATGAAGTGGAAAGAGGTATACTGAATTTCAGCTTCAAAGGTATCGCCTTAAAGTTGCAAATAAGAGGCGCAGGCCTTTCAAGAGGCGTTCGAAAATTCTGCGTCTCTTCGTTATACAGTCACTGTCTCGAAACATCTGCGCCACTTCTCGCTCTTTGATTTGCTATGCGGAGACGTTACTTTGTGCCATCTCTTTCGGCGGCATGTTCTCCTGTTACAAAGCCCAATTTTGTGCTTTCTGAAAATTTTCGCCAGATTGTGGCGAATGTATCAGGAGAACATGAAGTGGAAGGAGGTATACTAAATTTCACCTTCAAAGGCATCGCCTTAAAGTTGCAAATAAGAGGCGCAGGCCTTTCAAGATGCGTTCGAAAATTCTGCGTCTCTTCGTTAAACAGTCACTGTCTCGAAACATCTGCGCCACTTCTCGCTCTTTGATTTGCTCTTCGGGGACGTTACTTTGTGCCATCTCTTTCGACGGCATGTTCTGCTGTTACAAAGCCCAATTTTGTGCATTCTGAAAATTTTCGCCAGATTGTGGCTAATATATCAGGAGAACATGAAGTGGAAGGAGATATACTAAATTTCAGCTTCAAAGGTATCGCCTTAAAGTTGCAAATAAGAGTCGCAGGCCTTTCAAGAGGCGTTCGAAAATTCTGCGTCTCTTCTTTAACCAGTCACTGTCTCGAAACATCTGCGCCACTTCTCGCTTTTTGATTTGCTCTCCGGAGACGTTACATTGTGCCATCTCTTTCGACGGCATGTTCTGCTGTTACAAAGCCCAATTTTGTGCATTCTGAAAATTTTCGCCCGATTTTGGCCAATATATCAGGAGAACATGAAGTGGAAAGAGGTAAACCATATTTCAGCTTCAAAGGCATCGCCATAAAGTATCAAATAAGAGGCGCAGGCCTTTCAAGAGGCGTTCGAAAATTCTGCGTCTCTTCGTTAACCAGTCACTGTCTCGAAACATCTGCGCCACTTCTCGCTTTTTGATTTGCTCTCCGGAGACGTTACTTTGTGCCATCTCTTTCGACGGCATGTTCTGCTGTTACAAAGCCCAATTTTGTGCATTCTGAAAATTTTCGCCAGATTTTGGCCAATATATTAGGAGAACATGAAGTGGAAGGAGGTATACTAAATTTCAGCTTCAAAGGCATCGCCTTAAAGTTGCAAATAAGAGGCGCAGGCCTTTCAAGATGCGGTCGAAAATTCTGCGTCTCTTCGTTAAACAGTCACTGTCTCGAAACATCTGCGCCACTTCTCGCTTTTGATTTGCTATGCGGAGACGTTACTTTGTGTCATTTCTTTCGACGGCATGTTCTGCTGTTACAAAGGCCAATTTTGTGCATTCTGAAAATTTTCGCCAGATTTTGGCCAATATATCAGGAGAACATGAAGTGGAAGGAGGTATACTAAATTTCAGCTTCAAAGGCATCGCCTTAAAGTTGCAAATAAGAGGCGCAGGCCTTTCAAGATGCGTTCGAAAATTCTGAGTCTCTTCGTTAAACAGTCACTGTCTCGAAACATCTGCGCCACTTCTCGCTCTTTGATTTGCTATGCGGAGACGTTACTTTGAGCCATCTCTTTCGACGGCATGTTCTGCTGTTACAAAGCCCAATTTTGTGCATTTTGAAAATTTTCGCCAGATTTTAGCCAATATATCAGGACAACATGAAGTGGAAGGAGGTATACTAAATTTCAGCTTCAAAGGCATCGCCTTAAATTTGCAAACAAGAGGCGCAGGCCTTTCAAGAGGCGTTCGAAAATTCTGCGTCTCTTCGTTACACAGTCACTGTCTCGAAACATCTGCGCCACTTCTCGCTCTTTGATTTGCTATGCGCAGACGTTACTTTGTGCCATCTCTTTCGACGGCATGTTCTCCTGTTTCAAAGCCCAATTTTGTGCTTTCTGAAAATTTTCGCCAGATTGTGGCGAATGTATCAGGAGAACATGAAGTGGAAGGAGGTATACTAAATTTCAGCTTCAAAGGCATCGCCTCAAATTTGCAAACAAGAGGCGCAGGCCTTTCAAGAGGCGTTCGAAAATTCTGCGCCTCTTCGTTAAACAGTCACTGTCTCGAAACATCTGCGCCACTTCTCGCTTTTTGATTTGCTCTCCGCAGACGTTACTTTGTACCATCTCTTTCGACGGCATGTTCTCCTGGTACAAAGCCCAATTTTGTGCATTCTGAAAATTTTCGCCCGATTTTGGCCAATATATCAGGAGAACATGAAGTGGAAAGAGGTATACCAAATTTCAGCTTCAAAGGCATCGCCATAAAGTTTCAAATAAGAGGCGCAGGCCTTTAAAGAGGCGTTCGAAAATTCTGCGTCTCTTCGTTAACCAGTCACTGTCTCGAAACATCTGCGCCACTTCTCGCTTTTTGATTTGCTCTCCGGAGACGTTACTTTGTGCCATCTCTTTCGACGGCATGTTCTGCTGTTACAAAGCCCAATTTTGTGCATTCTGAAAATTTTCGCCAGATTTTGGCCAATATATCAGGGGAACATGAAGTGGAAGGAGGTATACTAAATTTCAGCTTCAAAGGCATCGCCTTAAATTTGCAAACAAGAGGCGCAGGCCTTTCAAGAGGCGTTCGAAAATTCTGCGTCTCTTCGTTAAACAGTCACTGTCTCGAAACATCTGCGCCACTTCTCGCTTTTTGATTTGCTCTCCGGAGACGTTACTTTGTGCCATCTCTTTCGACGGCATGTTCTGCTGTTACAAAGCCCAATTTTGTGCATTCTGAAAATTTTCGCCCGATTTTGGCCAATATATCAGGAGAACATGAAGTGGAAAGAGGTATACCAAATTTCAGCTTCAAAGGCATCGCCTTAAAGTTGCAAATAAGAGGCGCAGGCCTTTCAAGATGCGGTCGAAAATTCTGCGTCTCTTCGTTAAACAGTCACTGTCTCGAAACATCTGCGCCACTTCTCGCTTTTGATTTGCTATGCGGAGACGTTACTTCGTGTCATTTCTTTCGACGGCATGTTCTGCTGTTACAAAGGCCAATTTTGTGCATTCTGAAAATTTTCGCCAGATTTTGGCCAATATATCAGGAGAACATGAAGTGGAAGGAGGTATACTAAATTTCAGCTTCAAAGGCATCGCCTTAAATTTGCAAACAAGAGGCGCAGGCCTTTCAAGAGGCGTTCGAAAATTCTGCGCCTCTTCGTTAAACAGTCACTGTCTCGAAACATCTGCGCCACTTCTCGCTATTTGATTTGCTCTCCGGAGACGTTACTTTGTGCCATCTCGGTCGACGGCATGTTGTCGTGTTACAAAGCCCACTTTTGTGCATTCTGAAAATTTTCGCCAGATTTTAGCCAATATATCAGGACAACATGAAGTGGAAGGAGGTATACTAAATTTCAGCTTCAAAGGCATCGCCTTAAATTTGCAAACAAGAGGCGCAAGCCTTTCAAGAGGCGTTCGAAAATTCTGCGTCTCTTCGTTACACAGTCATTGTCTCGAAACATCTGCGCCACTTCTCGCTCTTTGATTTGCTATGCGCAGACGTTACTTTGTGCCATCTCTTTCGACGGCATGTTCTCCTGTTTCAAAGCCCAATTTTGTGCTTTCTGAAAATTTTCGCCAGATTGTGGCGAATGTATCAGGAGAACATGAAGTGGAAGGAGGTATACTAAATTTCAGCTTCAAAGGCATCGCCTTAAATTTGCAAACAAGAGGCGCAGGCCTTTCAAGAGGCGTTCGAAAATTCTGCGCCTCTTCGTTAAACAGTCACTGTCTCGAAACATCTGCGCCACTTCTCGCTATTTGATTTGCTCTCCGGAGACGTTACTTTGTGCCATCTCGGTCGACGGCATGTTGTCGTGTTACAAAGCCCACTTTTGTGCATTCTGAAAACTTTCGCCAGATTTTAGCCAATATATCAGGACAACATGAAGTGGAAGGAGGTATACTAAATTTCAGCTTCAAAGGCATCGCCTTAAATTTGCAAACAAGAGGCGCAGGCCTTTCAAGAGGCGTTCGAAAATTCTGCGTCTCTTCGTTACACAGTCACTGTCTCGAAACATCTGCGCCACTTCTCGCTTTTGATTTGCTATGCGCAGACGTGACTTTGTGCCATCTCTTTCGACGGCATGTTCTCCTGTTTCAAAGCCCAATTTTGTGCTTTCTGAAAATTTTCGCCAGATTTTGGCCAATATATCAGGAGAACATGAAGTGGAAAGAGGTATACCAAATTTCAGCTTCAAAGGTATCGCCTTCAAGTTGCAAATAAGAGTCGCAGGCCTTTCAAGAGGCGTTCGAAAATTCTGCGTCTCTTCTTTAACCAGTCACTGTCTCGAAACATCTGCGCCACTTCTCGCTTTTTGATTTGCTCTCCGGAGACGTTACATTGTGCCATCTCTTTCGACGGCATGTTCTGCTGTTACAAAGCCCAATTTTGTGCATTCTGAAAATTTTCGCCCGATTTTGGCCAATATATCAGGAGAACATGAAGTGGAAAGAGGTATACCAAATTTCAGCTTCAAAGGCATCGCCTTAAAGTTGCAAATAAGAGGCGCAGTCCTTTCAAGATGCGTTCGAAAATTCTGCGTCTCTTCGTTAAACAGTCACTGTCTCGAAACATCTGCGCCACTTCTCGCTTTTGATTTGCTATGCGGAGACGTTACTTTGTGCCATCTCTTTCGACGGCATGTTCTGCTGTTACAAAGCCCAATTTTGTGCATTCTGAAAATTTTCGCCAGATTTTGGCCAATATATCAGGAGAACATGAAGTGGAAGGAGGTATACTAAATTTCAGCTTCAAAGGCATCGCCTTAAAGTTGCAAATAAGAGGCGCAGGCCTTTCAAGAGGCGTTCGAAAATTCTGCGTCTCTTCGTTAAACAGTCACTGTCTCGAAACATATGCGCCACTTCTCGCTTTTTGATTTGCTCTCCGCAGACGTTACTTTGTGCCATCTCTTTCGACGGCATGTTCTGCTGTTACAAAGCCCAATTTTGTGCATTCTGAAAATTTTCGCCAGATTTTAGCCAATATATCAGGACAACATGAAGTGGAAGGAGGTATACTGAATTTCAGCTTCAAAGGTATCGCCTTAAAGTTGCAAATAAGAGGCGCAGGCCTTTCAAGATGCGGTCGAAAATTCTGCGTCTCTTCGTTAAACAGTCACTGTCTCGAAACATCTGCGCCACTTCTCGCTTTTGATTTGCTATGCGGAGACGTTACTTTGTGTCATTTCTTTCGACGGCATGTTCTGCTGTTACAAAGGCCAATTTTGTGCATTCTGAAAATTTTCGCCAGATTTTGGCCAATATATCAGGAGAACATGAAGTGGAAGGAGGTATACTAAATTTCAGCTTCAAAGGCATCGCCTTAAAGTTGCAAATAAGAGGCGCAGGCCTTTCAAGAGGCGTTCGAAAATTCTGCGTCTCTTCGTTACACAGTCACTGTCTCGAAACATCTGCGCCACTTCTCGCTCTTTGATTTGCTATGCGCAGACGTTACTTTGTGCCATCTCTTTCGACGGCATGTTCTCCTGTTTCAAAGCCCAATTTTGTGCTTTCTGAAAATTTTCGCCAGATTGTGGCGAATGTATCAGGAGAACATGAAGTGGAAGGAGGTATACTAAATTTCAGCTTCAAAGGCATCGCCTTAAATTTGCAAACAAGAGGCGCAGGCCTTTCAAGAGGCGTTCGAAAATTCTGCGTCTCTTCGTTAAACAGTCACTGTCTCGAAACATCTGCGCCACTTCTCGCTCTTTGATTTGCTCTTCGGAGACGTTACTTTGTGCCATCTCTTTCGACGGCATGTTCTGCTGTTACATAGCCCAATTTTGTGCATTCTGAAAATTTTCGCCATATTGTGGCCAATATATCAGGAGAACATGAAGTGGAAAGAGGTATACTGAATTTCAGCTTCAAAGGTATCGCCTTAAAGTTGCAAATAAGAGGCGCAGGCCTTTCAAGAGGCGTTCGAAAATTCTGCGTCTCTTCGTTACACAGTCACTGTCTCGAAACATCTGCGCCACTTCTCGCTCTTTGATTTGCTATGCGGAGACGTTACTTTGTGCCATCTCTTTCGGCGGCATGTTCTCCTGTTACAAAGCCCAATTTTGTGCTTTCTGAAAATTTTCGCCAGATTGTGGCGAATGTATCAGGAGAACATGAAGTGGAAGGAGGTATACTAAATTTCACCTTCAAAGGCATCGCCTTAAAGTTGCAAATAAGAGGCGCAGGCCTTTCAAGATGCGTTCGAAAATTCTGCGTCTCTTCGTTAAACAGTCACTGTCTCGAAACATCTGCGCCACTTCTCGCTCTTTGATTTGCTCTTCGGGGACGTTACTTTGTGCCATCTCTTTCGACGGCATGTTCTGCTGTTACAAAGCCCAATTTTGTGCATTCTGAAAATTTTCGCCAGATTGTGGCTAATATATCAGGAGAACATGAAGTGGAAGGAGATATACTAAATTTCAGCTTCAAAGGTATCGCCTTAAAGTTGCAAATAAGAGTCGCAGGCCTTTCAAGAGGCGTTCGAAAATTCTGCGTCTCTTCTTTAACCAGTCACTGTCTCGAAACATCTGCGCCACTTCTCGCTTTTTGATTTGCTCTCCGGAGACGTTACATTGTGCCATCTCTTTCGACGGCATGTTCTGCTGTTACAAAGCCCAATTTTGTGCATTCTGAAAATTTTCGCCCGATTTTGGCCAATATATCAGGAGAACATGAAGTGGAAAGAGGTAAACCATATTTCAGCTTCAAAGGCATCGCCATAAAGTATCAAATAAGAGGCGCAGGCCTTTCAAGAGGCGTTCGAAAATTCTGCGTCTCTTCGTTAACCAGTCACTGTCTCGAAACATCTGCGCCACTTCTCGCTTTTTGATTTGCTCTCCGGAGACGTTACTTTGTGCCATCTCTTTCGACGGCATGTTCTGCTGTTACAAAGCCCAATTTTGTGCATTCTGAAAATTTTCGCCAGATTTTGGCCAATATATCAGGAGAACATGAAGTGGAAGGAGGTATACTAAATTTCAGCTTCAAAGGCATCGCCTTAAATTTGCAAACAAGAGGCGCAGGCCTTTCAAGAGGCGTTCGAAAATTCTGCGTCTCTTCGTTACACAGTCACTGTCTCGAAACATCTGCGCCACTTCTCGCTCTTTGATTTGCTATGCGCAGACGTTACTTTGTGCCATCTCTTTCGACGGCATGTTCTCCTGTTTCAAAGCCCAATTTTGTGCTTTCTGAAAATTTTCGCCAGATTGTGGCGAATGTATCAGGAGAACATGAAGTGGAAGGAGGTATACTAAATTTCAGCTTCAAAGGCATCGCCTCAAATTTGCAAACAAGAGGCGCAGGCCTTTCAAGAGGCGTTCGAAAATTCTGCGCCTCTTCGTTAAACAGTCACTGTCTCGAAACATCTGCGCCACTTCTCGCTTTTTGATTTGCTCTCCGCAGACGTTACTTTGTACCATCTCTTTCGACGGCATGTTCTCCTGGTACAAAGCCCAATTTTGTGCATTCTGAAAATTTTCGCCCGATTTTGGCCAATATATCAGGAGAACATGAAGTGGAAAGAGGTATACCAAATTTCAGCTTCAAAGGCATCGCCATAAAGTTTCAAATAAGAGGCGCAGGCCTTTAAAGAGGCGTTCGAAAATTCTGCGTCTCTTCGTTAACCAGTCACTGTCTCGAAACATCTGCGCCACTTCTCGCTTTTTGATTTGCTCTCCGGAGACGTTACTTTGTGCCATCTCTTTCGACGGCATGTTCTGCTGTTACAAAGCCCAATTTTGTGCATTCTGAAAATTTTCGCCAGATTTTGGCCAATATATCAGGGGAACATGAAGTGGAAGGAGGTATACTAAATTTCAGCTTCAAAGGCATCGCCTTAAATTTGCAAACAAGAGGCGCAGGCCTTTCAAGAGGCGTTCGAAAATTCTGCGTCTCTTCGTTAAACAGTCACTGTCTCGAAACATCTGCGCCACTTCTCGCTTTTTGATTTGCTCTCCGGAGACGTTACTTTGTGCCATCTCTTTCGACGGCATGTTCTGCGTTACAAAGCCCAATTTTGTGCATTCTGAAAATTTTCGCCCGATTTTGGCCAATATATCAGGAGAACATGAAGTGGAAAGAGGTATACCAAATTTCAGCTTCAAAGGCATCGCCTTAAAGTTGCAAATAAGAGGCGCAGGCCTTTCAAGATGCGGTCGAAAATTCTGCGTCTCTTCGTTAAACAGTCACTGTCTCGAAACATCTGCGCCACTTCTCGCTTTTGATTTGCTATGCGGAGACGTTACTTCGTGTCATTTCTTTCGACGGCATGTTCTGCTGTTACAAAGGCCAATTTTGTGCATTCTGAAAATTTTCGCCAGATTTTGGCCAATATATCAGGAGAACATGAAGTGGAAGGAGGTATACTAAATTTCAGCTTCAAAGGCATCGCCTTAAATTTGCAAACAAGAGGCATAGGCCTTTCAAGAGGCGTTCGAAAATTCTGCGCCTCTTCGTTAAACAGTCACTGTCTCGAAACATCTGCGCCACTTCTCGCTATTTGATTTGCTCTCCGGAGACGTTACTTTGTGCCATCTCGGTCGACGGCATGCTGTCGTGTTACAAAGCCCACTTTTGTGCATTCTGAAAATTTTCGCCAGATTTTAGCCAATATATCAGGACAACATGAAGTGGAAGGAGGTATACTAAATTTCAGCTTCAAAGGCATCGCCTTAAATTTGCAAACAAGAGGCGCAGGCCTTTAAAGAGGCGTTCGAAAATTCTGCGTCTCTTCGTTAAACAGTCACTGTCTCGAAACATCTGCGCCACTTCTCGCTCTTTGATTTGCTATGCGGAGACGTTACTTTGAGCCATCTCTTTCGACGGCATGTTCTGCTGTTACAAAGCCCAATTTTGTGCATTCTGAAAATTTTCGCCAGATTTTAGCCAATATATCAGGAGAACATGAAGTGGAAAGAGGTATACCAAATTTCAGCTTCAAAGGTATCGCCTTCAAGTTGCAAATAAGAGTCGCAGGCCTTTCAAGAGGCGTTCGAAAATTCTGCGTCTCTTCTTTAACCAGTCACTGTCTCGAAACATCTGCGCCACTTCTCGCTTTTTGATTTGCTCTCCGGAGACGTTACATTGTGCCATCTCTTTCGACGGCATGTTCTGCTGTTACAAAGCCCAATTTTGTGCATTCTGAAAATTTTCGCCCGATTTTGGCCAATATATCAGGAGAACATGAAGTGGAAAGAGGTATACCAAATTTCAGCTTCAAAGGCATCGCCTTAAAGTTGCAAATAAGAGGCGCAGTCCTTTCAAGATGCGTTCGAAAATTCTGCGTCTCTTCGTTAAACAGTCACTGTCTCGAAACATCTGCGCCACTTCTCGCTTTTGATTTGCTATGCGGAGACGTTACTTTGTGCCATCTCTTTCGACGGCATGTTCTGCTGTTACAAAGCCCAATTTTGTGCATTCTGAAAATTTTCGCCAGACTTTGGCCAATATATCAGGAGAACATGAAGTGGAAGGAGGTATACTAAATTTCAGCTTCAAAGGCATCGCCTTAAAGTTGCAAATAAGAGGCGCAGGCCTTTCAAGAGGCGTTCGAAAATTCTGCGTCTCTTCGTTAAACAGTCACTGTCTCGAAACATATGCGCCACTTCTCGCTTTTTGATTTGCTCTCCGCAGACGTTACTTTGTGCCATCTCTTTCGACGGCATGTTCTCCTGGTACAAAGCCCAATTTTGTGCATTCTGAAAATTTTCGCCCGATTTTGGCCAATATATCAGGAGAACATGAAGTGGAAAGAGGTATACCAAATTTCAGCTTCAAAGGCATCGCCTTAAAGTTGCAAATAAGAGGCGCAGGCCTTTCAAGATGCGGTCGAAAATTCTGCGTCTCTTCATTAAACAGTCACTGTCTCGAAACATCTGCGCCACTTCTCGCTTTTGATTTGCTATGCGGAGACGTTACTTTGTGCCATCTCTTTCGACGGCATGTTCTGCTGTTACAAAGCCCAATTTTGTGCATTCTGAAAATTTTCGCCAGATTTAGGCCAATATATCAGGAGAACATGAAGTGGAAGGAGGTATACTAAATTTCAGCTTCAAAGGCATCGCCTTAAAGTTGCAAATAAGAGGCGCAGGCCTTTCAAGAGGCGTTCGAAAATTCTGCGTCTCTTCGTTAAACAGTCACTGTCTCGAAACATATGCGCCACTTCTCGCTTATTGATTTGCTCTCCGCAGACGTTACTTTGTGCCATCTCTTTCGACGGCATGTTCTCCTGGTACAAAGCCCAATTTTGTGCATTCTGAAAATTTTCGCCCGATTTTGGCCAATATATCAGGAGAACATGAAGTGGAAAGAGGTATACCAAATTTCAGCTTCAAAGGCATCGCCATAAAGTTTCAAATAAGAGGCGCAGGCCTTTAAAGAGGCGTTCGAAAATTCTGCGTCTCTTCGTTAAACAGTCACTGTCTCGAAACATCTGCGCCACTTCTCGCTCTTTGATTTGCTATGCGGAGACGTTACTTTGAGCCATCTCTTTCGACGGCATGTTCTGCTGTTACAAAGCCCAATTTTGTGCATTCTGAAAATTTTCGCCAGATTTTAGCCAATATATCAGGACAACATGAAGTGGAAGGAGGTATACTAAATTTCAGCTTCAAAGGCATCGCCTTAAAGTTGCAAATAAGAGGCGCAGGCCTTTCAAGATGCGGTCGAAAATTCTGCGTCTCTTCGTTAAACAGTCACTGTCTCGAAACATCTGCGCCACTTCTCGCTTTTGATTTGCTATGCGGAGACGTTACTTTGTGTCATTTCTTTCGACGGCATGTTCTGCTGTTACAAAGGCCAATTTTGTGCATTCTGAAAATTTTCGCCAGATTTTGGCCAATATATCAGGAGAACATGAAGTGGAAGGAGGTATACTAAATTTCAGCTTCAAAGGCATCGCCTTAAAGTTGCAAATAAGAGGCGCAGGCCTTTCAAGATGCGTTCGAAAATTCTGAGTCTCTTCGTTAAACAGTCACTGTCTCGAAACATCTGCGCCACTTCTCGCTCTTTGATTTGCTATGCGGAGACGTTACTTTGAGCCATCTCTTTCGACGGCATGTTCTGCTGTTACAAAGCCCAATTTTGTGCATTTTGAAAATTTTCGCCAGATTTTAGCCAATATATCAGGACAACATGAAGTGGAAGGAGGTATACTAAATTTCAGCTTCAAAGGCATCGCCTTAAATTTGCAAACAAGAGGCGCAGGCCTTTCAAGAGGCGTTCGAAAATTCTGCGTCTCTTCGTTACACAGTCACTGTCTCGAAACATCTGCGCCACTTCTCGCTCTTTGATTTGCTATGCGCAGACGTTACTTTGTGCCATCTCTTTCGACGGCATGTTCTCCTGTTTCAAAGCCCAATTTTGTGCTTTCTGAAAATTTTCGCCAGATTGTGGCGAATGTATCAGGAGAACATGAAGTGGAAGGAGGTATACTAAATTTCAGCTTCAAAGGCATCGCCTTAAATTTGCAAACAAGAGGCGCAGGCCTTTCAAGAGGCGTTCGAAAATTCTGCGCCTCTTCGTTAAACAGTCACTGTCTCGAAACATCTGCGCCACTTCTCGCTTTTTGATTTGCTCTCCGCAGACGTTACTTTGTGCCATCTCTTTCGACGGCATGTTCTCCTGGTACAAAGCCCAATTTTGTGCATTCTGAAAATTTTCGCCCGATTTTGGCCAATATATCAGGAGAACATGAAGTGGAAAGAGGTATACCAAATTTCAGCTTCAAAGGCATCGCCATAAAGTTTCAAATAAGAGGCGCAGGCCTTTAAAGAGGCGTTCGAAAATTCTGCGTCTCTTCGTTAAACAGTCACTGTCTCGAAACATCTGCGCCACTTCTCGCTCTTTGATTTGCTATGCGGAGACGTTACTTTGAGCCATCTCTTTCGACGGCATGTTCTGCTGTTACAAAGCCCAATTTTGTGCATTCTGAAAATTTTCGCCAGATTTTAGCCAATATATCAGGACAACATGAAGTGGAAGGAGGTATACTAAATTTCAGCTTCAAAGGCATCGCCTTAAAGTTGCAAATAAGAGGCGCAGGCCTTTCAAGATGCGGTCGAAAATTCTGCGTCTCTTCGTTAAACAGTCACTGTCTCGAAACATCTGCGCCACTTCTCGCTTTTGATTTGCTATGCGGAGACGTTACTTTGTGTCATTTCTTTCGACGGCATGTTCTGCTGTTACAAAGGCCAATTTTGTGCATTCTGAAAATTTTCGCCAGATTTTGGCCAATATATCAGGAGAACATGAAGTGGAAGGAGGTATACTAAATTTCAGCTTCAAAGGCATCGCCTTAAAGTTGCAAATAAGAGGCGCAGGCCTTTCAAGATGCGTTCGAAAATTCTGAGTCTCTTCGTTAAACAGTCACTGTCTCGAAACATCTGCGCCACTTCTCGCTCTTTGATTTGCTATGCGGAGACGTTACTTTGAGCCATCTCTTTCGACGGCATGTTCTGCTGTTACAAAGCCCAATTTTGTGCATTTTGAAAATTTTCGCCAGATTTTAGCCAATATATCAGGACAACATGAAGTGGAAGGAGGTATACTAAATTTCAGCTTCAAAGGCATCGCCTTAAATTTGCAAACAAGAGGCGCAGGCCTTTCAAGAGGCGTTCGAAAATTCTGCGTCTCTTCGTTACACAGTCACTGTCTCGAAACATCTGCGCCACTTCTCGCTCTTTGATTTGCTATGCGCAGACGTTACTTTGTGCCATCTCTTTCGACGGCATGTTCTCCTGTTTCAAAGCCCAATTTTGTGCTTTCTGAAAATTTTCGCCAGATTGTGGCGAATGTATCAGGAGAACATGAAGTGGAAGGAGGTATACTAAATTTCAGCTTCAAAGGCATCGCCTTAAATTTGCAAACAAGAGGCGCAGGCCTTTCAAGAGGCGTTCGAAAATTCTGCGCCTCTTCGTTAAACAGTCACTGTCTCGAAACATCTGCGCCACTTCTCGCTTTTTGATTTGCTCTCCGCAGACGTTACTTTGTGCCATCTCTTTCGACGGCATGTTCTCCTGGTACAAAGCCCAATTTTGTGCATTCTGAAAATTTTCGCCCGATTTTGGCCAATATATCAGGAGAACATGAAGTGGAAAGAGGTATACCAAATTTCAGCTTCAAAGGCATCGCCATAAAGTTTCAAATAAGAGGCGCAGGCCTTTAAAGAGGCGTTCGAAAATTCTGCGTCTCTTCGTTAACCAGTCACTGTCTCGAAACATCTGCGCCACTTCTCGCTTTTTGATTTGCTCTCCGGAGACGTTACTTTGTGCCATCTCTTTCGACGGCATGTTCTGCTGTTACAAAGCCCAATTTTGTGCATTCTGAAAATTTTCGCCAGATTTTGGCCAATATATCAGGAGAACATGAAGTGGAAGGAGGTATACTAAATTTCAGCTTCAAAGGCATCGCCTTAAAGTTGCAAATAAGAGGCGCAGGCCTTTCAAGATGCGGTCGAAAATTCTGCGTCTCTTCGTTAAACAGTCACTGTCTCGAAACATCTGCGCCACTTCTCGCTTTTGATTTGCTATGCGGAGACGTTACTTTGTGCCATCTCTTTCGACGACATCTTCTGCTGTTACAAAGCCCAATTTTGTGCATTCTGAAAATTTTCGCCCGATTTTGGCCAATATATCAGGGGAACATGAAGTGGAAGGAGGTATACTAAATTTCAGCTTCAAAGGCATCGCCTTAAATTTGCAAACAAGAGGCGCAGGCCTTTCAAGAGGCGTTCGAAAATTCTGCGTCTCTTCGTTACACAGTCACTGTCTCGAAACATCTGCGCCACTTCTCGCTCTTTGATTTGCTATGCGCAGACGTTACTTTGTGCCATCTCTTTCGACGGCATGTTCTCCTGTTTCAAAGCCCAATTTTGTGCTTTCTGAAAATTTTCGCCAGATTGTGGCGAATGTATCAGGAGAACATGAAGTGGAAGGAGGTATACTAAATTTCAGCTTCAAAGGCATCGCCTTAAATTTGCAAACAAGAGGCGCAGGCCTTTCAAGAGGCGTTCGAAAATTCTGCGTCTCTTCGTTACACAGTCACTGTCTCGAAACATCTGCGCCACTTCTCGCTCTTTGATTTGCTATGCGCAGACGTGACTTTGTGCCATCTCTTTCGACGGCATGTTCTCCTGTTTCAAAGCCCAATTTTGTGCTTTCTGAAAATTTTCGCCAGATTTTGGCCAATATATCAGGGGAACATGAAGTGGAAGGAGGTATACTAAATTTCAGCTTCAAAGGCATCGCCTTAAATTTGCAAACAAGAGGCGCAGGCCTTTCAAGAGGCGTTCGAAAATTCTGCGTCTCTTCGTTACACAGTCACTGTCTCGAAACATCTGCGCCACTTCTCGCTCTTTGATTTGCTATGCGCAGACGTTACTTTGTGCCATCTCTTTCGACGGCATGTTCTCCTGTTTCAAAGCCCAATTTTGTGCTTTCTGAAAATTTTCGCCAGATTTTAGCCGATATATCAGGACAACATGAAGTGGAAGGAGGTATACTAAATTTCAGCTTCAAAGGCATCGCCTTAAATTTGCAAACAAGAGGCGCAGGCCTTTCACGAGGCGTTCGAAAATTCTGCGTCTCTTCGTTACACAGTCACTGTCTCGAAACATCTGCGCCACTTCTCGCTTTTGATTTGCTATGCGCAGACGTGACTTTGTGCCATCTCTTTCGACGGCATGTTCTCCTGTTTCAAAGCCCAATTTTGTGCTTTCTGAAAATTTTCGCCAGATTTTGGCCAATATATCAGGAGAACATGAAGTGGAAAGAGGTATACCAAATTTCAGCTTCAAAGGCATCGCCATAAAGTTTCAAATAAGAGGCGCAGGCCTTTAAAGATGCGTTCGAAAATTCTGCGTCTCTTCGTTAAACAGTCACTGTCTCGAAACATCTGCGCCACTTCTCGCTCTTTGATTTGCTATGCGGAGACGTTACTTTGAGCCATCTCTTTCGACGGCATGTTCTGCTGTTACAAAGCCCAATTTTGTGCATTCTGAAAATTTTCGCCAGATTTTAGCCAATATATCAGGACAACATGAAGTGGAAGGAGGTATACTAAATTTCAGCTTCAAAGGCATCGCCTTAAATTTGCAAACAAGAGGCGCAGGCCTTTCAAGAGGCGTTCGAAAATTCTGCGTCTCTTCGTTAAACAGTCACTGTCTCGAAACATCTGCGCCACTTCTCGCTTTTTGATTTGCTCTTCGGAGACGTTACTTTGTGCCATCTCTTTCGACGGCATGTTCTGCTGTTACAAAGCCCAATTGTGTGCATTCTGAAAATTTTCGCCCGATTTTGGCCAATATATCAGGAGAACATGAAGTGGAAAGAGGTATACCAAATTTCAGCTTCAAAGGCATCGCCTTAAAGTTGCAAATAAGAGGCGCAGGCCTTTCAAGATGCGGTCGAAAATTCTGCGTCTCTTCGTTAAACAGTCACTGTCTCGAAACATCTGCGCCACTTCTCGCTTTTGATTTGCTATGCGGAGACGTTACTTTGTGTCATTTCTTTCGACGGCATGTTCTGCTGTTACAAAGGCCAATTTTGTGCATTCTGAAAATTTTCGCCAGATTTTGGCCAATATATCAGGAGAACATGAAGTGGAAGGAGGTATACTAAATTTCAGCTTCAAAGGCATCGCCTTAAAGTTGCAAATAAGAGGCGCAGGCCTTTCAAGATGCGTTCGAAAATTCTGCGTCTCTTCGTTAAACAGTCACTGTCTCGAAACATCTGCGCCACTTCTCGCTTTTGATTTGTTATGCGGAGACGTTACTTTGTGCCATCTCTTTCGACGGCATGTTCTGCTGTTACAAAGGCCAATTTTGTGCATTCTGAAAATTTTCGCCAGATTTTGGCCAATATATCAGGAGAACATGAAGTGGAAGGAGGTATACTAAATTTCAGCTTCAAAGGCATCGCCTTAAAGTTGCAAATAAGAGGCGCAGGCCTTTCAAGATGCGTTCGAAAATTCTGCGTCTCTTCGTTAAACAGTCACTGTCTCGAAACATCTGCGCCACTTCTCGCTTTTGATTTGTTATGCGGAGACGTTACTTTGTGCCATCTCTTTCGACGGCATGTTCTGCTGTTACAAAGCCCAATTTTGTGCATTCTGAAAATTTTCGCCAGATTTTGGCCAATATAACAGGAGAACATGAAGTGGAAGGAGGTATACTAAATTTCAGCTTCAAAGGCATCGCCTTAAAGTTGCAAATAAGAGGCGCAGGCCTTTCAAGAGGCGTTCGAAAATTCTGCGTCTCTTCGTTAAACAGTCACTGTCTCGAAACATATGCGCCACTTCTCGCTTTTTGATTTGCTCTCCGCAGACGTTACTTTGTGCCATCTCTTTCGACGGCATGTTCTCCTGGTACAAAGCCCAATTTTGTGCATTCTGAAAATTTTCGCCCGATTTTGGCCAATATATCAGGAGAACATGAAGTGGAAAGAGGTATACCAAATTTCAGCTTCAAAGGCATCGCCATAAAGTTTCAAATAAGAGGCGCAGGCCTTTAAAGAGGCGTTCGAAAATTCTGCGTCTCTTCGCTAAACAGTCACTGTCTCGAAACATCTGCGCCACTTCTCGCTCTTTGATTTGCTATGCGGAGACGTTACTTTGAGCCATCTCTTTCGACGGCATGTTCTGCTGTTACAAAGCCCAATTTTGTGCATTCTGAAAATTTTCGCCAGATTTTAGCCAATATATCAGGACAACATGAAGTGGAAGGAGGTATACTAAATTTCAGCTTCAAAGGCATCGCCTTAAAGTTGCAAATAAGAGGCGCAGGCCTTTCAAGATGCGGTCGAAAATTCTGCGTCTCTTCGTTAAACAGTCACTGTCTCGAAACATCTGCGCCACTTCTCGCTTTTGATTTGCTATGCGGAGACGTTACTTTGTGTCATTTCTTTCGACGGCATGTTCTGCTGTTACAAAGGCCAATTTTGTGCATTCTGAAAATTTTCGCCAGATTTTGGCCAATATATCAGGAGAACATGAAGTGGAAGGAGGTATACTAAATTTCAGCTTCAAAGGCATCGCCTTAAAGTTGCAAATAAGAGGCGCAGGCCTTTCAAGATGCGTTCGAAAATTCTGAGTCTCTTCGTTAAACAGTCACTGTCTCGAAACATCTGCGCCACTTCTCGCTCTTTGATTTGCTATGCGGAGACGTTACTTTGAGCCATCTCTTTCGACGGCATGTTCTGCTGTTACAAAGCCCAATTTTGTGCATTTTGAAAATTTTCGCCAGATTTTAGCCAATATATCAGGACAACATGAAGTGGAAGGAGGTATACTAAATTTCAGCTTCAAAGGCATCGCCTTAAATTTGCAAACAAGAGGCGCAGGCCTTTCAAGAGGCGTTCGAAAATTCTGCGTCTCTTCGTTACACAGTCACTGTCTCGAAACATCTGCGCCACTTCTCGCTCTTTGATTTGCTATGCGCAGACGTTACTTTGTGCCATCTCTTTCGACGGCATGTTCTCCTGTTTCAAAGCCCAATTTTGTGCTTTCTGAAAATTTTCGCCAGATTGTGGCGAATGTATCAGGAGAACATGAAGTGGAAGGAGGTATACTAAATTTCAGCTTCAAAGGCATCGCCTTAAATTTGCAAACAAGAGGCGCAGGCCTTTCAAGAGGCGTTCGAAAATTCTGCGCCTCTTCGTTAAACAGTCACTGTCTCGAAACATCTGCGCCACTTCTCGCTTTTTGATTTGCTCTCCGCAGACGTTACTTTGTGCCATCTCTTTCGACGGCATGTTCTCCTGGTACAAAGCCCAATTTTGTGCATTCTGAAAATTTTGGCCCGATTTTGGCCAATATATCAGGAGAACATGAAGTGGAAAGAGGTATACCAAATTTCAGCTTCAAAGGCATCGCCATAAAGTTTCAAATAAGAGGCGCAGGCCTTTCAAGAGGCGTTCGAAAATTCTGCGTCTCTTCGTTAAACAGTCACTGTCTCGAAACATATGCGCCACTTCTCGCTTTTTGATTTGCTCTCCGCAGACGTTACTTTGTGCCATCTCTTTCGACGGCATGTTCTCCTGTTACAAAGCCCAATTTTGTGCATTCTGAAAATTTTCGCCAGATTTTAGCCAATATATCAGGACAACATGAAGTGGAAGGAGGTATACTAAATTTCAGCTTCAAAGGCATCGCCTTAAAGTTGCAAATAAGAGGCGCAGGCCTTTCAAGATGCGGTCGAAAATTCTGCGTCTCTTCGTTAAACAGTCACTGTCTCGAAACATCTGCGCCACTTCTCGCTTTTGATTTGCTATGCGGAGACGTTACTTTGTGTCATTTCTTTCGACGGCATGTTCTGCTGTTACAAAGGCCAATTTTGTGCATTCTGAAAATTTTCGCCAGATTTTGGCCAATATATCAGGAGAACATGAAGTGGAAGGAGGTATACTAAATTTCAGCTTCAAAGGCATCGCCTTAAAGTTGCAAATAAGAGGCGCAGGCCTTTCAAGATGCGTTCGAAAATTCTGAGTCTCTTCGTTAAACAGTCACTGTCTCGAAACATCTGCGCCACTTCTCGCTCTTTGATTTGCTATGCGGAGACGTTACTTTGAGCCATCTCTTTCGACGGCATGTTCTGCTGTTACAAAGCCCAATTTTGTGCATTTTGAAAATTTTCGCCAGATTTTAGCCAATGTATCAGGAGAACATGAAGTGGAAGGAGGTATACTAAATTTCAGCTTCAAAGGCATCGCCTTAAATTTGCAAACAAGAGGCGCAGGCCTTTCAAGAGGCGTTCGAAAATTCTGCGCCTCTTCGTTAAACAGTCACTGTCTCGAAACATCTGCGCCACTTCTCGCTTTTTGATTTGCTCTCCGCAGACGTTACTTTGTGCCATCTCTTTCGACGGCATGTTCTCCTGGTACAAAGCCCAATTTTGTGCATTCTGAAAATTTTCGCCCGATTTTGGCCAATATATCAGGAGAACATGAAGTGGAAAGAGGTATACCAAATTTCAGCTTCAAAGGCATCGCCATAAAGTTTCAAATAAGAGGCGCAGGCCTTTAAAGAGGCGTTCGAAAATTCTGCGTCTCTTCGTTAACCAGTCACTGTCTCGAAACATCTGCGCCACTTCTCGCTTTTTGATTTGCTCTCCGGAGACGTTACTTTGTGCCATCTCTTTCGACGGCATGTTCTGCTGTTACAAAGCCCAATTTTGTGCATTCTGAAAATTTTCGCCAGATTTTGGCCAATATATCAGGAGAACATGAAGTGGAAGGAGGTATACTAAATTTCAGCTTCAAAGGCATCGCCTTAAAGTTGCAAATAAGAGGCGCAGGCCTTTCAAGATGCGGTCGAAAATTCTGCGTCTCTTCGTTAAACAGTCACTGTCTCGAAACATCTGCGCCACTTCTCGCTTTTGATTTGCTATGCGGAGACGTTACTTTGTGCCATCTCTTTCGACGGCATCTTCTGCTGTTACAAAGCCCAATTTTGTGCATTCTGAAAATTTTCGCCCGATTTTGGCCAATATATCAGGGGAACATGAAGTGGAAGGAGGTATACTAAATTTCAGCTTCAAAGGCATCGCCTTAAATTTGCAAACAAGAGGCGCAGGCCTTTCAAGAGGCGTTCGAAAATTCTGCGTCTCTTCGTTACACAGTCACTGTCTCGAAACATCTGCGCCACTTCTCGCTCTTTGATTTGCTATGCGCAGACGTTACTTTGTGCCATCTCTTTCGACGGCATGTTCTCCTGTTTCAAAGCCCAATTTTGTGCTTTCTGAAAATTTTCGCCAGATTGTGGCGAATGTATCAGGAGAACATGAAGTGGAAGGAGGTATACTAAATTTCAGCTTCAAAGGCATCGCCTTAAATTTGCAAACAAGAGGCGCAGGCCTTTCAAGAGGCGTTCGAAAATTCTGCGTCTCTTCGTTACACAGTCACTGTCTCGAAACATCTGCGCCACTTCTCGCTTTTGATTTGCTATGCGCAGACGTGACTTTGTGCCATCTCTTTCGACGGCATGTTCTCCTGTTTCAAAGCCCAATTTTGTGCTTTCTGAAAATTTTCGCCAGATTTTGGCCAATATATCAGGAGAACATGAAGTGGAAAGAGGTATACCAAATTTCAGCTTCAAAGGCATCGCCATAAAGTTTCAAATAAGAGGCGCAGGCCTTTAAAGATGCGTTCGAAAATTCTGCGTCTCTTCGTTAAACAGTCACTGTCTCGAAACATCTGCGCCACTTCTCGCTCTTTGATTTGCTATGCGGAGACGTTACTTTGAGCCATCTCTTTCGACGGCATGTTCTGCTGTTACAAAGCCCAATTTTGTGCATTCTGAAAATTTTCGCCAGATTTTAGCCAATATATCAGGACAACATGAAGTGGAAGGAGGTATACTAAATTTCAGCTTCAAAGGCATCGCCTTAAATTTGCAAACAAGAGGCGCAGGCCTTTCAAGAGGCGTTCGAAAATTCTGCGTCTCTTCGTTAAACAGTCACTGTCTCGAAACATCTGCGCCACTTCTCGCTTTTTGATTTGCTCTTCGGAGACGTTACTTTGTGCCATCTCTTTCGACGGCATGTTCTGCTGTTACAAAGCCCAATTGTGTGCATTCTGAAAATTTTCGCCCGATTTTGGCCAATATATCAGGAGAACATGAAGTGGAAAGAGGTATACCAAATTTCAGCTTCAAAGGCATCGCCTTAAAGTTGCAAATAAGAGGCGCAGGCCTTTCAAGATGCGGTCGAAAATTCTGCGTCTCTTCGTTAAACAGTCACTGTCTCGAAACATCTGCG
The DNA here is from genome assembly GCF_050908995.1 of Andrena cerasifolii. NCBI lineage: Eukaryota > Metazoa > Arthropoda > Insecta > Hymenoptera > Andrenidae > Andrena > Andrena cerasifolii. Next base: position 11,483 of record NW_027485229.1, on the reverse strand, counting down.
CCACTTCTCGCTTTTGATTTGCTATGCGGAGACGTTACTTTGTGTCATTTCTTTCGACGGCATGTTCTGCTGTTACAAAGGCCAATTTTGTGCATTCTGAAAATTTTCGCCAGATTTTGGCCAATATATCAGGAGAACATGAAGTGGAAGGAGGTATACTAAATTTCAGCTTCAAAGGCATCGCCTTAAAGTTGCAAATAAGAGGCGCAGGCCTTTCAAGATGCGTTCGAAAATTCTGCGTCTCTTCGTTAAACAGTCACTGTCTCGAAACATCTGCGCCACTTCTCGCTTTTGATTTGTTATGCGGAGACGTTACTTTGTGCCATCTCTTTCGACGGCATGTTCTGCTGTTACAAAGCCCAATTTTGTGCATTCTGAAAATTTTCGCCAGATTTTGGCCAATATAACAGGAGAACATGAAGTGGAAGGAGGTATACTAAATTTCAGCTTCAAAGGCATCGCCTTAAAGTTGCAAATAAGAGGCGCAGGCCTTTCAAGAGGCGTTCGAAAATTCTGCGTCTCTTCGTTAAACAGTCACTGTCTCGAAACATATGCGCCACTTCTCGCTTTTTGATTTGCTCTCCGCAGACGTTACTTTGTGCCATCTCTTTCGACGGCATGTTCTCCTGGTACAAAGCCCAATTTTGTGCATTCTGAAAATTTTCGCCCGATTTTGGCCAATATATCAGGAGAACATGAAGTGGAAAGAGGTATACCAAATTTCAGCTTCAAAGGCATCGCCATAAAGTTTCAAATAAGAGGCGCAGGCCTTTAAAGAGGCGTTCGAAAATTCTGCGTCTCTTCGCTAAACAGTCACTGTCTCGAAACATCTGCGCCACTTCTCGCTCTTTGATTTGCTATGCGGAGACGTTACTTTGAGCCATCTCTTTCGACGGCATGTTCTGCTGTTACAAAGCCCAATTTTGTGCATTCTGAAAATTTTCGCCAGATTTTAGCCAATATATCAGGACAACATGAAGTGGAAGGAGGTATACTAAATTTCAGCTTCAAAGGCATCGCCTTAAAGTTGCAAATAAGAGGCGCAGGCCTTTCAAGATGCGGTCGAAAATTCTGCGTCTCTTCGTTAAACAGTCACTGTCTCGAAACATCTGCGCCACTTCTCGCTTTTGATTTGCTATGCGGAGACGTTACTTTGTGTCATTTCTTTCGACGGCATGTTCTGCTGTTACAAAGGCCAATTTTGTGCATTCTGAAAATTTTCGCCAGATTTTGGCCAATATATCAGGAGAACATGAAGTGGAAGGAGGTATACTAAATTTCAGCTTCAAAGGCATCGCCTTAAAGTTGCAAATAAGAGGCGCAGGCCTTTCAAGATGCGTTCGAAAATTCTGAGTCTCTTCGTTAAACAGTCACTGTCTCGAAACATCTGCGCCACTTCTCGCTCTTTGATTTGCTATGCGGAGACGTTACTTTGAGCCATCTCTTTCGACGGCATGTTCTGCTGTTACAAAGCCCAATTTTGTGCATTTTGAAAATTTTCGCCAGATTTTAGCCAATATATCAGGACAACATGAAGTGGAAGGAGGTATACTAAATTTCAGCTTCAAAGGCATCGCCTTAAATTTGCAAACAAGAGGCGCAGGCCTTTCAAGAGGCGTTCGAAAATTCTGCGTCTCTTCGTTACACAGTCACTGTCTCGAAACATCTGCGCCACTTCTCGCTCTTTGATTTGCTATGCGCAGACGTTACTTTGTGCCATCTCTTTCGACGGCATGTTCTCCTGTTTCAAAGCCCAATTTTGTGCTTTCTGAAAATTTTCGCCAGATTGTGGCGAATGTATCAGGAGAACATGAAGTGGAAGGAGGTATACTAAATTTCAGCTTCAAAGGCATCGCCTTAAATTTGCAAACAAGAGGCGCAGGCCTTTCAAGAGGCGTTCGAAAATTCTGCGCCTCTTCGTTAAACAGTCACTGTCTCGAAACATCTGCGCCACTTCTCGCTTTTTGATTTGCTCTCCGCAGACGTTACTTTGTGCCATCTCTTTCGACGGCATGTTCTCCTGGTACAAAGCCCAATTTTGTGCATTCTGAAAATTTTGGCCCGATTTTGGCCAATATATCAGGAGAACATGAAGTGGAAAGAGGTATACCAAATTTCAGCTTCAAAGGCATCGCCATAAAGTTTCAAATAAGAGGCGCAGGCCTTTCAAGAGGCGTTCGAAAATTCTGCGTCTCTTCGTTAAACAGTCACTGTCTCGAAACATATGCGCCACTTCTCGCTTTTTGATTTGCTCTCCGCAGACGTTACTTTGTGCCATCTCTTTCGACGGCATGTTCTCCTGGTACAAAGCCCAATTTTGTGCATTCTGAAAATTTTCGCCCGATTTTGGCCAATATATCAGGAGAACATGAAGTGGAAAGAGGTATACCAAATTTCAGCTTCAAAGGCATCGCCATAAAGTTTCAAATAAGAGGCGCAGGCCTTTAAAGAGGCGTTCGAAAATTCTGCGTCTCTTCGTTAAACAGTCACTGTCTCGAAACATCTGCGCCACTTCTCGCTCTTTGATTTGCTATGCGGAGACGTTACTTTGAGCCATCTCTTTCGACGGCATGTTCTGCTGTTACAAAGCCCAATTTTGTGCATTCTGAAAATTTTCGCCCGATTTTGGCCAATATATCAGGAGAACATGAAGTGGAAGGAGGTATACTAAATTTCAGCTTCAAAGGCATCGCCTTAAATTTGCAAACAAGAGGCGCAGGCCTTTCAAGAGGCGTTCGAAAATTCTGCGTCTCTTCGTTAAACAGTCACTGTCTCGAAACATCTGCGCCACTTCTCGCTTTTTGATTTGCTCTCCAGAGACGTTACTTTGTGCCATCTCTTTCGACGGCATGTTCTGCTGTTACAAAGCCCAATTTTGTGCATTCTGAAAATTTTCGCCCGATTTTGGCCAATATATCAGGAGAACATGAAGTGGAAAGAGGTATACCAAATTTCAGCTTCAAAGGCATCGCCTTAAAGTTGCAAATAAGAGGCGCAGGCCTTTCATGATGCGGTCGAAAATTCTGCGTCTCTTCGTTAAACAGTCACTGTCTCGAAACATCTGCGCCACTTCTCGCTTTTGATTTGCTATGCGGAGACGTTACTTCGTGTCATTTCTTTCGACGGCATGTTCTGCTGTTACAAAGGCCTATTTTGTGCATTCTGAAAATTTTCGCCAGATTTTGGCCAATATATCAGGAGAACATGAAGTGGAAGGAGGTATACTAAATTTCAGCTTCAAAGGCATCGCCTTAAAGTTGCATATAAGAGGCGCAGGCCTTTCAAGATGCGGTCGAAAATTCTGCGTCTCTTCGTTAAACAGTCACTGTCTCGAAACATCTGCGCCACTTCTCGCTTTTGATTTGCTATGCGGAGACGTTACTTTGTGTCATTTCTTTCGACGGCATGTTCTGCTGTTACAAAGGCCAATTTTGTGCATTCTGAAAATTTTCGCCAGATTTTGGCCAATATATCAGGAGAACATGAAGTGGAAGGAGGTATACTAAATTTCAGCTTCAAAGGCATCGCCTTAAAGTTGCAAATAAGAGGCGCAGGCCTTTCAAGATGCGTTCGAAAATTCTGAGTCTCTTCGTTAAACAGTCACTGTCTCGAAACATCTGCGCCACTTCTCGCTCTTTGATTTGCTATGCGGAGACGTTACTTTGAGCCATCTCTTTCGACGGCATGTTCTGCTGTTACAAAGCCCAATTTTGTGCATTTTGAAAATTTTCGCCAGATTTTAGCCAATATATCAGGACAACATGAAGTGGAAGGAGGTATACTAAATTTCAGCTTCAAAGGCATCGCCTTAAATTTGCAAACAAGAGGCGCAGGCATTTCAAGAGGCGTTCGAAAATTCTGCGTCTCTTCGTTACACAGTCACTGTCTCGAAACATCTGCGCCACTTCTCGCTCTTTGATTTGCTATGCGCAGACGTTACTTTGTGCCATCTCTTTCGACGGCATGTTCTCCTGTTACAAAGCCCAATTTTGTGCATTCTGAAAATTTTCGCCAGATTTTGGCCAATATATCAGGAGAACATGAAGTGGAAGGAGGTATACTAAATTCCAGCTTCAAAGGCATCGCCTTAAAGTTGCAAATAAGAGGCGCAGGCCTTTCAAGATGCGGTCGAAAATACTGCGTCTCTTCGTTAAACAGTCACTGTCTCGAAACATCTGCGCCACTTCTCGCTTTTGATTTGCTATGCGGAGACGTTACTTTGTGCCATCTCTTTCGACGGCATGTTCTGCTGTTACAAAGCCCAATTTTGTGCATTCTGAAAATTTTCGCCCGATTTTGGCCAATATATCAGGAGAACATGAAGTGGAAGGAGGTATACTAAATTTCAGCTTCAAAGGCATCGCCTTAAATTTGCAAACAAGAGGCGCAGGCCTTTCAAGAGGCGTTCGAAAATTCTGCGTCTCTTCGTTAAACAGTCACTGTCTCGAAACATCTGCGCCACTTCTCGCTTTTTGATTTGCTCTCCAGAGACGTTACTTTGTGCCATCTCTTTCGACGGCATGTTCTGCTGTTACAAAGCCCAATTTTGTGCATTCTGAAAATTTTCGCCCGATTTTGGCCAATATATCAGGAGAACATGAAGTGGAAAGAGGTATACCAAATTTCAGCTTCAAAGGCATCGCCTTAAAGTTGCAAATAAGAGGCGCAGGCCTTTCAAGATGCGGTCGAAAATTCTGCGTCTCTTCGTTAAACAGTCACTGTCTCGAAACATCTGCGCCACTTCTCGCTTTTGATTTGCTATGCGGAGACGTTACTTCGTGTCATTTCTTTCGACGGCATGTTCTGCTGTTACAAAGGCCTATTTTGTGCATTCTGAAAATTTTCGCCAGATTTTGGCCAATATATCAGGAGAACATGAAGTGGAAGGAGGTATACTAAATTTCAGCTTCAAAGGCATCGCCTTAAAGTTGCATATAAGAGGCGCAGGCCTTTCAAGATGCGTTCGAAAATTCTGCGTCTCTTCGTTAAACAGTCACTGTCTCGAAACATCTGCGCCACTTCTCGCTCTTTGATTTGCTATGCGGAGACGTTACTTTGAGCCATCTCTTTCGACGGCATGTTCTGCTGTTACAAAGCCCAATTTTGTGCATTCTGAAAATTTTCGCCAGATTTTAGCCAATATATCAGGGCAACATGAAGTGGAAGGAGGTATACTAAATTTCAGCTTCAAAGGCATCGCCTTAAATTTGCAAACAAGAGGCGCAGGCCTTTCAAGAGGCGTTCGAAAATTCTGCGTCTCTTCGTTACACAGTCACTGTCTCGAAACATCTGCGCCACTTCTCGCTCTTTGATTTGCTATGCGCAGACGTTACTTTGTGCCATCTCTTTCGACGGCATGTTCTCCTGTTTCAAAGCCCAATTTTGTGCTTTCTGAAAATTTTCGCCAGATTGTGGCGAATGTATCAGGAGAACATGAAGTGGAAGGAGGTATACTAAATTTCAGCTTCAAAGGCATCGCCTTAAATTTGCAAACAAGAGGCGCAGGCCTTTCAAGAGGCGTTCGAAAATTCTGCGCCTCTTCGTTAAACAGTCACTGTCTCGAAACATCTGCGCCACTTCTCGCTCTTTGATTTGCTCTCCGGAGACGTTACTTTGTGCCATCCCTTTCGACGGCATGTTCTCCTGTTACAAAGCCCAATTTTGTGCTTTCTGAAAATTTTCGCCAGATTGTGGCGAATGTATCAGGAGAACATGAAGTGGAAGGAGGTATACTAAATTTCAGCTTCAAAGGCATCGCCTTAAAGTTGCAAATAAGAGGCGCAGGCCTTTCAAGATGCGGTCGAAAATTCTGCGTCTCTTCGTTAAACATTCACTGTCTCGAAACATCTGCGCCACTTCTCGCTTTTGATTTGCTATGCGGAGACGTTACTTTGTGCCATCTCTTTCGACGGCATGTTCTGCTGTTACAAAGGCCAATTTTGTGCATTCTGAAAATTTTCGCCAGATTTTGGCAAATATATCAGGAGAACATGAAGTGGAAGGAGGTATACTAAATTTCAGCTTCAAAGGCATCGCCTTAAAGTTGCAAATAAGAGGCGCAGGCCTTTCAAGATGCGTTCGAAAATTCTGCGTCTCTTCGTTAAACAGTCACTGTCTCGAAACATCTGCGCCACTTCTCGCTCTTTGATTTGCTATGCGGAGACGTTACTTTGAGCCATCTCTTTCGACGGCATGTTCTGCTGTTACAAAGGCCAATTTTGTGCATTCTGAAAATTTTCGCCAGATTTTGGCCAATATATCAGGAGAACATGAAGTGGAAGGAGGTATACTAAATTTCAGCTTCAAAGGCATCGCCTTAAAGTTGCAAATAAGAGGCGCAGGCCTTTCAAGATGCGTTCGAAAATTCTGAGTCTCTTCGTTAAACAGTCACTGTCTCGAAACATCTGCGCCACTTCTCGCTCTTTGATTTGCTATGCGGAGACGTTACTTTGAGCCATCTCTTTCGACGGCATGTTCTGCTGTTACAAAGCCCAATTTTGTGCATTTTGAAAATTTTCGCCAGATTTTAGCCAATATATCAGGACAACATGAAGTGGAAGGAGGTATACTAAATTTCAGCTTCAAAGGCATCGCCTTAAATTTGCAAACAAGAGGCGCAGGCATTTCAAGAGGCGTTCGAAAATTCTGCGTCTCTTCGTTACACAGTCACTGTCTCGAAACATCTGCGCCACTTCTCGCTCTTTGATTTGCTATGCGCAGACGTTACTTTGTGCCATCTCTTTCGACGGCATGTTCTCCTGTTACAAAGCCCAATTTTGTGCATTCTGAAAATTTTCGCCAGATTTTGGCCAATATATCAGGAGAACATGAAGTGGAAGGAGGTATACTAAATTCCAGCTTCAAAGGCATCGCCTTAAAGTTGCAAATAAGAGGCGCAGGCCTTTCAAGATGCGGTCGAAAATACTGCGTCTCTTCGTTAAACAGTCACTGTCTCGAAACATCTGCGCCACTTCTCGCTTTTGATTTGCTATGCGGAGACGTTACTTTGTGCCATCTCTTTCGACGGCATGTTCTGCTGTTACAAAGCCCAATTTTGTGCATTCTGAAAATTTTCGCCCGATTTTGGCCAATATATCAGGAGAACATGAAGTGGAAGGAGGTATACTAAATTTCAGCTTCAAAGGCATCGCCTTAAATTTGCAAACAAGAGGCGCAGGCCTTTCAAGAGGCGTTCGAAAATTCTGCGTCTCTTCGTTAAACAGTCACTGTCTCGAAACATCTGCGCCACTTCTCGCTTTTTGATTTGCTCTCCAGAGACGTTACTTTGTGCCATCTCTTTCGACGGCATGTTCTGCTGTTACAAAGCCCAATTTTGTGCATTCTGAAAATTTTCGCCCGATTTTGGCCAATATATCAGGAGAACATGAAGTGGAAAGAGGTATACCAAATTTCAGCTTCAAAGGCATCGCCTTAAAGTTGCAAATAAGAGGCGCAGGCCTTTCAAGATGCGGTCGAAAATTCTGCGTCTCTTCGTTAAACAGTCACTGTCTCGAAACATCTGCGCCACTTCTCGCTTTTGATTTGCTATGCGGAGACGTTACTTCGTGTCATTTCTTTCGACGGCATGTTCTGCTGTTACAAAGGCCTATTTTGTGCATTCTGAAAATTTTCGCCAGATTTTGGCCAATATATCAGGAGAACATGAAGTGGAAGGAGGTATACTAAATTTCAGCTTCAAAGGCATCGCCTTAAAGTTGCATATAAGAGGCGCAGGCCTTTCAAGATGCGTTCGAAAATTCTGCGTCTCTTCGTTAAACAGTCACTGTCTCGAAACATCTGCGCCACTTCTCGCTCTTTGATTTGCTATGCGGAGACGTTACTTTGAGCCATCTCTTTCGACGGCATGTTCTGCTGTTACAAAGCCCAATTTTGTGCATTCTGAAAATTTTCGCCAGATTTTAGCCAATATATCAGGGCAACATGAAGTGGAAGGAGGTATACTAAATTTCAGCTTCAAAGGCATCGCCTTAAATTTGCAAACAAGAGGCGCAGGCCTTTCAAGAGGCGTTCGAAAATTCTGCGTCTCTTCGTTACACAGTCACTGTCTCGAAACATCTGCGCCACTTCTCGCTCTTTGATTTGCTATGCGCAGACGTTACTTTGTGCCATCTCTTTCGACGGCATGTTCTCCTGTTTCAAAGCCCAATTTTGTGCTTTCTGAAAATTTTCGCCAGATTGTGGCGAATGTATCAGGAGAACATGAAGTGGAAGGAGGTATACTAAATTTCAGCTTCAAAGGCATCGCCTTAAATTTGCAAACAAGAGGCGCAGGCCTTTCAAGAGGCGTTCGAAAATTCTGCGCCTCTTCGTTAAACAGTCACTGTCTCGAAACATCTGCGCCACTTCTCGCTCTTTGATTTGCTCTCCGGAGACGTTACTTTGTGCCATCCCTTTCGACGGCATGTTCTCCTGTTACAAAGCCCAATTTTGTGCTTTCTGAAAATTTTCGCCAGATTGTGGCGAATGTATCAGGAGAACATGAAGTGGAAGGAGGTATACTAAATTTCAGCTTCAAAGGCATCGCCTTAAAGTTGCAAATAAGAGGCGCAGGCCTTTCAAGATGCGGTCGAAAATTCTGCGTCTCTTCGTTAAACATTCACTGTCTCGAAACATCTGCGCCACTTCTCGCTTTTGATTTGCTATGCGGAGACGTTACTTTGTGCCATCTCTTTCGACGGCATGTTCTGCTGTTACAAAGGCCAATTTTGTGCATTCTGAAAATTTTCGCCAGATTTTGGCAAATATATCAGGAGAACATGAAGTGGAAGGAGGTATACTAAATTTCAGCTTCAAAGGCATCGCCTTAAAGTTGCAAATAAGAGGCGCAGGCCTTTCAAGATGCGTTCGAAAATTCTGCGTCTCTTCGTTAAACAGTCACTGTCTCGAAACATCTGCGCCACTTCTCGCTCTTTGATTTGCTATGCGGAGACGTTACTTTGAGCCATCTCTTTCGACGGCATGTTCTGCTGTTACAAAGCCCAATTTTGTGCATTCCGAAAATTTTCGCCAGATTTTAGCCAATATATCAGGACAACATGAAGTGGAAGGAGGTATACTAAATTTCAGCTTCAAAGGCATCGCCTTAAATTTGCAAACAAGAGGCGCAGGCATTTCAAGAGGCGTTCGAAAATTCTGCGTCTCTTCGTTACACAGTCACTGTCTCGAAACATCTGCGCCACTTCTCGCTCTTTGATTTGCTATGCGCAGACGTTACTTTGTGCCATCTCTTTCGACGGCATGTTCTCCTGTTACAAAGCCCAATTTTGTGCATTCTGAAAATTTTCGCCAGATTTTGGCCAATATATCAGGAGAACATGAAGTGGAAGGAGGTATACTAAATTCCAGCTTCAAAGGCATCGCCTTAAAGTTGCAAATAAGAGGCGCAGGCCTTTCAAGATGCGGTCGAAAATACTGCGTCTCTTCGTTAAACAGTCACTGTCTCGAAACATCTGCGCCACTTCTCGCTTTTGATTTGCTATGCGGAGACGTTACTTTGTGCCATCTCTTTCGACGGCATGTTCTGCTGTTACAAAGCCCAATTTTGTGCATTCTGAAAATTTTCGCCCGATTTTGGCCAATATATCAGGAGAACATGAAGTGGAAGGAGGTATACTAAATTTCAGCTTCAAAGGCATCGCCTTGAATTTGCAAACAAGAGGCGCAGGCCTTTCAAGAGGCGTTCGAAAATTCTGCGTCTCTTCGTTAAACAGTCACTGTCTCGAAACATCTGCGCCACTTCTCGCTTTTTGATTTGCTCTCCAGAGACGTTACTTTGTGCCATCTCTTTCGACGGCATGTTCTGCTGTTACAAAGCCCAATTTTGTGCATTCTGAAAATTTTCGCCCGATTTTGGCCAATATATCAGGAGAACATGAAGTGGAAAGAGGTATACCAAATTTCAGCTTCAAAGGCATCGCCTTAAAGTTGCAAATAAGAGGCGCAGGCCTTTCAAGATGCGGTCGAAAATTCTGCGTCTCTTCGTTAAACAGTCACTGTCTCGAAACATCTGCGCCACTTCTCGCTTTTGATTTGCTATGCGGAGACGTTACTTCGTGTCATTTCTTTCGACGGCATGTTCTGCTGTTACAAAGGCCTATTTTGTGCATTCTGAAAATTTTCGCCAGATTTTGGCCAATATATCAGGAGAACATGAAGTGGAAGGAGGTATACTAAATTTCAGCTTCAAAGGCATCGCCTTAAAGTTGCATATAAGAGGCGCAGGCCTTTCAAGATGCGTTCGAAAATTCTGCGTCTCTTCGTTAAACAGTCACTGTCTCGAAACATCTGCGCCACTTCTCGCTCTTTGATTTGCTATGCGGAGACGTTACTTTGAGCCATCTCTTTCGACGGCATGTTCTGCTGTTACAAAGCCCAATTTTGTGCATTCTGAAAATTTTCGCCAGATTTTAGCCAATATATCAGGGCAACATGAAGTGGAAGGAGGTATACTAAATTTCAGCTTCAAAGGCATCGCCTTAAATTTGCAAACAAGAGGCGCAGGCCTTTCAAGAGGCGTTCGAAAATTCTGCGTCTCTTCGTTACACAGTCACTGTCTCGAAACATCTGCGCCACTTCTCGCTCTTTGATTTGCTATGCGCAGACGTTACTTTGTGCCATCTCTTTCGACGGCATGTTCTCCTGTTTCAAAGCCCAATTTTGTGCTTTCTGAAAATTTTCGCCAGATTGTGGCGAATGTATCAGGAGAACATGAAGTGGAAGGAGGTATACTAAATTTCAGCTTCAAAGGCATCGCCTTAAATTTGCAAACAAGAGGCGCAGGCCTTTCAAGAGGCGTTCGAAAATTCTGCGCCTCTTCGTTAAACAGTCACTGTCTCGAAACATCTGCGCCACTTCTCGCTCTTTGATTTGCTCTCCGGAGACGTTACTTTGTGCCATCCCTTTCGACGGCATGTTCTCCTGTTACAAAGCCCAATTTTGTGCTTTCTGAAAATTTTCGCCAGATTGTGGCGAATGTATCAGGAGAACATGAAGTGGAAGGAGGTATACTAAATTTCAGCTTCAAAGGCATCGCCTTAAAGTTGCAAATAAGAGGCGCAGGCCTTTCAAGATGCGGTCGAAAATTCTGCGTCTCTTCGTTAAACATTCACTGTCTCGAAACATCTGCGCCACTTCTCGCTTTTGATTTGCTATGCGGAGACGTTACTTTGTGCCATCTCTTTCGACGGCATGTTCTGCTGTTACAAAGGCCAATTTTGTGCATTCTGAAAATTTTCGCCAGATTTTGGCAAATATATCAGGAGAACATGAAGTGGAAGGAGGTATACTAAATTTCAGCTTCAAAGGCATCGCCTTAAAGTTGCAAATAAGAGGCGCAGGCCTTTCAAGATGCGTTCGAAAATTCTGCGTCTCTTCGTTAAACAGTCACTGTCTCGAAACATCTGCGCCACTTCTCGCTCTTTGATTTGCTATGCGGAGACGTTACTTTGAGCCATCTCTTTCGA
>NW_027485228.1:7500-12500 GCF_050908995.1 Andrena cerasifolii | reverse complement strand
ACCGACTGACCGTCTGACTGACCGACCGACCGACCGACCGACCGAACGACGGACTGACCGACCGACCGTCCGACTGACCGACTGACCGACGGACCGACTGACCGACCGACCGACCGACCGACCGACCGACCGACCGACCGACCGACCGACCGACCGACCTACCGACCGACCGACCGACCGACCGACCGACCGACCGACCGACCGACCGACCGACCGACCGACTGTCTGACCGACCGACCGACCGACCGACCGAACGACGGACTGACCGACCGACCGACCGACCGACCGACCGACCGACCGACTGTCTGACCGACCGACGGACTGACTGACCGACCGACCGACCGACGGACTGATCGCCCGACTGACCGACCGAACGATCGACCGATCGACCGACCGACCGACCGACTGACCGACTGACCGACGGACCGACCGACCGACCGACCGACCGACCGACCGAACGACCGACCGACCGTCCGACCGACCGACCGACCGACCGACCGACCGACCGACCGACCGACCGACCGACCGACCGACCGACCGACCGACCGACCGACCGACCGACCGACCGACTGTCTGCCCGACCGACGGACTGACCGACCGACCGACCGACCGACCGACCGACCGACCGACCGACCGACCTACCAACCGACCGACCGACCGACCGACCGACCGACCGACTGTCTGACCGACCGACCGCCCGACCGACCGAACGACGGACCGACTGACCGACGGACCGACCGACCGACCGACCGACCGACCGACCGACCGACCGACCGACCGACCGACCGACTGTCTGCCCGACCGACGGACTGACTGACCGACCGACCGACCGACGGACTGACCGCCCGACTGACCGACCGAACGATCGACCGACCGACCGACCGACCGACCGACTGACCGACGGACCGACCGACCGACCGACCGACCGACCGACCGACCGACCGAACGACCGACCGACTGTCTGACCGACCGACCGACCGACCGACCGAACGACGGACTGACCGACCGACCGACCGACCGTCCGACCGACCGACCGACCGACCGACCGACCGACCGACCGACCGACCGACCGACCGACCGACCGAACGACTGTCTGACCGACCGACCGACCGACCGACCGAACGACGGACCGACTGACCGACTGACCGTCTGACCGACCGACCGACCGACCGACCGACCGACCGACCGACGGACCAACGGACTGACTGACCGACTGACCGACCGACTGACCGACCGACTGACCGACCAACTGACCGACCAACCGACCGACTGACCCACTGACCGACCGACTGACCGACCGACCGACGGACCGACCGACCGACCAACCGACCGACCGACCGACCGACCGACCGACCGACCGACCGACCGACCGACCGACCGAACGACGGACTGACCGACCAACTGACCGACTGACCGCCCGACCGACCGACCGACCGACCGACCGACCGACCGACCGACCGACCGACCGACCGACCGACCGACCGACCGACTGTCTGACCGACCGACGGACAGACTGACCGACCGACCGACCGACGGACTGACCGCCCGACTGACCGACTGACCGACTGACCGACTGACCGTCTGACTGACCGACCGACCGACCGACCGACCTACCAAGCGACTGACCGACTGACCGACCGACCGACCGACCGACCGACTGACCGACCGACTGACCGACCAACTGACCGACCAACCGACCGACTGACCCACTGACCGACCGACTGACCGACCGACCGACGGACCGACCGACCGACCAACCGACCGACCGACCGACCGACCGACCGACCGACCGACCGACCGACCGACCGACCGAACGACGGACTGACCGACCAACTGACCGACTGACCGCCCGACTGACCGACTGACCGACGGACCGACTGACCGACTGACCGTCTGACCGACCGACTGACCGACTGACCGACGGACCGACCGACCGACTGACCGACTGACCGACCGACTGACCGACCGACCGACCGACCGAACGACTGTCTGACCGACCGACCGAACGACGGACTGACCGACTGACCGACCGACTGACCGACCGACCGACCGACCGAACGACTGTCTGACCGACCGACCGAACGACGGACTGACTGACCGACCGACCGACCGACCGAACGACGGACTGACCGACCGACTGACCGACTGACCGACCGACTGACCGACTGACCGACGGACCGACCGACCGACTGACCGACTGACCGACCGACTGACCGACCGACCGACCGACCGAACGACTGTCTGACCGACCGACCGAACGACCAACCGACCGACCGACCGACCGACCGACCGACCGACCGACCGACCGACCGACCGACCGAACGACGGACTGACCGACCAACTGACCGACTGACCGCCCGACTGACCGACTGACCGACGGACCGACTGACCGACTGACCGTCTGACCGACCGACCGACCGACCGACCGACCGACAGACTGACCGACTGACCGTCTGACCGACCGACCGACCGACCGACCGACCGACCGACCGACCGAACGACGGACTGATCGACCGACCGACCGACCGTCCGACCGACCGACCGACCGACCGACCGACCGACCGACCGACCGACCGACCGACCGACCGACCGACCGACCGACCGACCGACCGACCGACCGACCGACCGACCGACCGACCGACCGACCGACCGACCGACCGACCGACCGACTGTCTGACCGACCGACGGACTGACTGACCGACCGACCGACCGACGGACTGACCGCCCGACTGACCGACTGACCGACTGACCGACTGACCGTCTGACTGACCGACCGACCGACCGACCGACCGAACGACGGACTGACCGACCGACCGACCGACCGTCCGACTGACCGACTGACCGACGGACCGACTGACCGACTGACCGTCTGACCGACCGACGGACTGACTGACCGACCGACCGACCGACGGACTGACCGCCCGACTGACCGACTGACCGACTGACCGACTGACCGTCTGACTGACCGACCGACCGACCGACCGACCGAACGACGGACTGACCGACCGACCGTCCGACTGACCGACTGACCGACGGACCGACTGACCGACCGACCGACCGACCGACCGACCGACCGACCGACCGACCGACCGACCGACCGACCGACCGACCGACCTACCGACCGACCGACCGACCGACCGACCGACCGACCGACCGACCGACCGACCGACCGACCGACTGTCTGACCGACCGACCGACCGACCGACCGAACGACGGACTGACCGACCGACCGACCGACCGACCGACCGACCGACCGACTGTCTGACCGACCGACGGACTGACTGACCGACCGACCGACCGACGGACTGACCGCCCGACTGACCGACCGAACGATCGACCGACCGACCGACCGACCGACCGACTGACCGACTGACCGACGGACCGACCGACCGAACGACCGAACGACCGACCGACCGTCCGACCGACCGACCGACCGACCGACCGACCGACCGACCGACCGACCGACCGACCGACCGACCGACCGACCGACCGACCGACCGACCGACCGACCGACCGACCGACCGACCGACTGTCTGACCGACCGACGGACTGACCGACCGACCGACCGACCGACCGACCGACCGACCGACCGACCGACCGACCGACCTACCAACCGACCGACCGACCGACCGACCGACCGACCGACTGTCTGACCGACCGACCGACCGACCGACCGAACGACGGACCGACTGACCGACGGACCGACCGACCGACCGACCGACCGACCGACCGACCGACCGACCGACCGACCGACCGACTGTCTGACCGACCGACGGACTGACTGACCGACCGACCGACCGACGGACTGACCGCCCGACTGACCGACCGAACGATCGACCGACCGACCGACCGACCGACCGACTGACCGACGGACCGACCGACCGACCGACCGACCGACCGACCGACCGACCGACCGACCGAACGACCGACCGACTGTCTGACCGACCGACCGACCGACCGACCGAACGACGGACTGACCGACCGACCGACCGACCGTCCGACCGACCGACCGACCGACCGACCGACAGACCGACCGACCGAACGACCGACCGACCGACCGAACGACTGTCTGACCGACCGACCGACCGACCGACCGAACGACGGACCGACTGACCGACTGACCGTCTGACCGACCGACCGACCGAACGACGGACTGACCGACCGACCGACCGACCGACCGACCGACCGACCGACCGACCGACCGACCGACCGACTGTCTGACCGACCGACGGACTGACTGACCGACGGACTGACCGCCCGACTGACCGACTGACCTACTGACCGACTGCCCGTCTGACCGACCGACCGACCGACCGACCGAACGACGGACTGACCGACCGACCGACCGACCGACCGACCGACCGACCGACCGACCGACCGAACGACAGACTGACCGACCGACCGACCGACCGTCCGACCGACCGACCGACCGACCGACCGACCGACCGACCGACCGACCGACCGACCGACCGACCGACCGACCGACCGCCCGACTGACCGACTGACCGACGGACCGACTGACCGACTGACCGTCTGACCGACCGACCGACCGACCGACCGACCGACAGACTGACCGACTGACCGTCTGACCGACCGACCGACCGACCGACCGACGACCGTCCGACCGACCGACCGACCGACCGACCGACCGACCGACCGACCGACCGACTGTCTGACCGACCGACCGACCGACCGACCGACCGACGGACTGACCGCCCGACTGACCGACTGACCGACTGACCGACTGACCGTCTGACTGACCGACCGACCGACCGACCGACCGAACGACGGACTGACCGACCGACCCGACCGACCGTCCGACTGACCGACCGACCGTCCGACCGACCGACCGACCGACCGACCGACCGACCGACCGACCGACCTACGACCGACCGACCGACCGACTGACCGACGGACCGACCGACCGACCGACCGACCGACCGACCGACCGACCGACCGACCGACCGACCGACCGACTGTCTGACCGACCGACGGACTGA